>NC_056629.2:92421675-92721675 GCF_002870075.4 Lactuca sativa
ACATGTAGGCATCAACGGGATCTAGAACTTTTGTTTAGAATCTATCGACTAATTTTGAATTTATCTTTAAAGTTGTATTTTAACATGCTTAGACAGTTAAAGTCCGTTAAAAATTCATAATTATGTCATCTGACGTCTGATTTCGACTGTCTTTATATGGTTGAGCTCCTATTAATGAGATATTCAATTCTTATTTAGGTTGTGTTGGCTAAAAATCGATCGATCCAAAATTCGATTTCCACTACTATGTCAAATCTTATAAAAATCACAACTTCCTCAAACGAAGTCAGATTTGGACGTTCATTTTATGTACATTTTCGGTTTAACATATGCTACGACTTTCGTGTAGATTGTTAAGGCTAAAAAGTATTTTTTGAAAATTCACTTTTTACGATACGCGAAGCCATGCCAGTTTAATCGCAGAACTTCGACGGGTCATAACTTCTTCGTTATAAGTCGGATTTCAGTGTTCTTTATATGTACAAAATCCTTGTGACATATACTATACTTTGGTTAAGAGTATATATGCAAAATAATCTTCTATAAAAAAGTCATTTTTAATGTTTATTATCTCTAAATGGACTAGCCCGAATCTGCGGGTGTTAGAAATGACCACGTTCTTCAAGGGAGCAGGTATTAATCGAAACTATGTACTACTTAAGTGTCCCTAGAAGCATGTTGTAGCACGTTGTCCTCAAATCCTCAAAGACTTTTTGTGTTCAAAGCCTTAATGGAACTTATCACACGAAAATTTTCTTCCCAATCAAGCTGTATTCATATTAGTCGAAGAGCTACCTTTCTCGTCTCATCATGAGTTAAGAGATTACTTCGTGGTCCAAATTTGTAGCAGAGGTACAATGAGTTTCTTCACCAAATATTTTTCATCAAAATTTCTTTCATGGTCATACACTTCACTACATATCCTCGACATCTCTGGTCGAAACCACCAGAATGTAGATATGTTAAACATCTGTGTTTATGATCCTAAGTCATTCTTCCTTTATGATGGTGAACCCAACAAACCTAAACCTTAATCAATTGATGGTGAACAACTATGTTCATGATTCTTATGTAACATTTGTTTCTGTACCATTTCATTATTCATAATCTCATTCCATTCACACTGAATGATCTTGATAAAATGTTCTAACACCAAGACATTTTTGCCTAAAAATATCCAGTATTTTAATTTTTTTTGGAATGAGATTTCCGTCTAAATATATTTTCTGAACTTTTTTCACTTATAATTTTTCACCAACCATACTTGTTCTTGACTACACTAGTCATCCAAGTAATTTTACACAAAGGTCTCACTCTTATTTTAAGTTGTAATCTTATGTGATATTGAAGCCACCTTCGAAATGAATATAAAAAGAAGCCCTTCGAACGTGTTTCTTTTTTATAAGAGTGCGCAAAACCGAACTTGAAAACCCAAAAACAGACAAATCCAAAACCGAGAAACTGAACCCGAACCCAAGCCATCAGGTTTAGGATTGAATTTTTAAAAACTATCGTTGACGAACACCTGCGCTAATAAGACAAAGAGGGAGTCTATGCCTTGAATGAATCATTGAAGTAACAACGGATTAGTGGAATGACGGATCAACAGACAGATAGGGGGAGAATGGCAATCATTGGTGGACCTTCTATCTTTCTTAGTTTCACGCTGGCCTAATGAATTGAATATGAATAAAAGTCAGTCTTTTAGTAAGCGTATATAAGCATCTGTTTAGTGTATAAGCAATTCTTTAGTGGTCGCACGAGTACGATGGAGGTTGGTTGAAGATGATGTTACGCGGTGTTCTGAACTAGTCGTGAAGTGAATGAATTAGAAACGTCCTCCGCCTCTACTGCGCAAAGATTTTGATCCCCCGTTTAGTGAGTCGTGAAAGGACGCTAATAAGGGAAATCATGCTACTTAAACTATATGCTTAACACATGCAAGTTTAACTTTTCTAATAAAAAAGAAGCGGGGTAGAGGAATTGGTCAACTCATCAGGCTCATGACCTGAAGAGTGTAAGTTCGAATCCAGCCACCTTTCTTGTGGTACGTACTACTAACTAGAGGAGATTGAGAAAAAGGGATTTTATCTCCCTAAGGTCGAGTCTCCTTCCTATCCTTTTCAGTCTTTCGAGATCCGGTCCATCATCAACTCAGTCAGATCTTCTTGTTTGCCCACTTTGATTAGGCTTCCTTTAACAGATTTGATCAGCATTTCGTGCCTGCAGTCCTGTTGAATTCGACCTTTTATCATGGTAGCGTAGTAAGGTTAGAGGTGCAAATAGAAGAGTTGGCCCTATTTCTGTTAGGTTTGTTACCGACCCAACCCAACCCAACCCGTTAGTTTTGTTACCGACCCAACCCAAGATTATTGCATGTTTTTCAAAGATATGTTAATTTGACTTTCTATGTCAAAGGTAATATATGTCAAACATAAAAGGAGCTAATATTGGGTACTAAATTACACAAAATATATGGTTTGTGTTGTTTTAGTATAACCAAGATGATTACATGGTATTATGCTACTTGTTTTATTTCTAAAAACTTGTTAAACTTGGTTGTTCTAAAACCTAGTTGTTGTAAACTTTTACTAATTTTTGATGTTGTGTTAAATTGTTTTTTAGTTTCTTTAATTTAGGTTGCTAAATTTGTTTTATTTTTTAACTTATAAAGATTTGCTAAAAAATAGGTTATAACCCAAAACCCACGGGTTGAAAATCCAATACCCATCAACCAATGGGTTGAACCAAAAACCGATGAAACTGACCCAAAAATCGAAACCGACCAAAAATCAAACCTGACGGGTTTTAATGAAACCCAAAAACCAAAATATATGGGTTGGGTTTAGTTTTACTCCAAAATCAACCCAACCAGCTCATACTCATGCTTAGTCTTTTAGGAAAATTGATGATCATTAATATATATTAAAAAAAGGGATGATTATATAAATATATATTGGACCTTCAAATATATAATTCTATTAAATAGCCTCGTTAGAGTACAAACGGAGGTTTCATGTTTGGTTAAAAACAATCGCTAATAACTTTATATTAAAATTGAATTAGAATATATATATATATATATATATATATATATATATATATATATATATATATATATATATATATATATAGGAGTATGATCAAATGAGAACGCCTAAAAGGTTGAGAACGCGAGAACAGATCTGGACTATCTAAATACTAAGATCTATGGTTACTATTAAATGGGGTTTTATGAAAACTTCTAAAAGTACTGGCATTTAAGTGTAACATTTGAATGGTCAGAAGGGAATAATAGGAATTGCAACTTTACCTAATTCCTATAATTTCTCACCCTTACCTCTTACCTTTCTTATTCTCATATATATATATATATATATATATATATATATATATATATATATATATATATATATATATATATATATCTTCTCTCTCTCTAGGGTTTCATAAGATGCATCGCCTGTGACAACCATAACCGACCTTCTCCTAGTCTAAACAACATCACTTGCAAGAGGATTCAGAGAAAGAGAAAGAGAGATCGAGAAGGAAAAAATGTCCGCCGATTTGGGTTTTTAGTGGCGAATAACACAGTAGGATTCAAAGTGATATTGAGAAGAGGGAGTAAAAAGTCGTTTGTGTTCCCCCATTTATGCGCTGCTGATGACGACGATTAAGCCACAAGGGTCATCGGAGAATCGACGCCCTTCCTTCCCCTCTTCCCTCTGTCTCTTCAACCTCTTCGAACCCCAGAGACGATTGCAATTGGACACAACATCTTGAATATCGGACAGCACACCTACGATGCGAGCCTTTCTTCCCTTCCTGTCGCCCTATTGTTGTCGTCGCTGGTGAGCCTTCACACTCTCTGTCCCTTTGACTTCCACCATCGCCAATTCCATCGAAGGCCAAGAGACTGCCTCGATTTCTCGTAAGCCCCAGGACTTGTAATCCTGATTCAGGGCTTGAAAAATGACTGCAAAAATCACGATTGGTAATTGCAATCATGAAGGGGGGTGCGTGAATGGCGCCTCAGCTACCGTGACAACCCACGACAGTCATGGGTTCTGCAATCGAAATCCATAGAGATCTCAGGTCAATAGACGATGGCATTAGATCACATGAAGGTATATTTGTCTCCGACTACTCAAAACCTAAACCGATTGCACATACAGTCCACTTGCTTGGAATGGATTCCTCCTTCTCACCTTTTTCACTTATTCCCAATGTTCCGATTCAATTTTATTTTGATTTAACCTATATAGAACAATAATTGTGTTGTAACTATTTCTGATATTTTTTGTTTGTCTCCAAAAATCGAATTCTATAAAAAGGCCCAGATGATTAGGCTTTTGTTTTGAGTAATATTCTTGAAGAACCGAATGAAGAGAAGTCTACCACATATCTCATGCTTTTATGAAACAAATGGTGATGCTGATGAACATAGTTTGGCTATGTCTTTGTTTTCCATACTTCATGCAGGTCCAACAAAAGAGCAAGAACATGTGTATTCAAATGTATTCATAAGATTAGATGTATATTCATTACAGATTGAAGTGTATTCATTAGTGATTAAATGTGTATTCAAATGTATTCATATGTATATTCATTACTGACTGAAGTGTATTCATTAGTGATTAAATGTGTATTCAATGTTTTCTATTCAAAAGCAATCCATATTTACCTGTGTTCATTCATTTGTGTTTTATTCATTTATGAATATAACTTAATACATCTATTCATTCAAGATTAATACCTGGTTCATATATGATTACAAATATATTTTATTCATGTATGATTACAAATATTCGGATAAAATGATTAACGCGTCAGTATTTTTGATGTTGTTGGTAAAAATAAACTTTTAAAAAAACGTTTTTTTAAATTATGGTAAAAACGTATTTTAAAATCATTTTATTGATTTTGTTAATTAAAAATAGATTATACAAATTCCTAATATTTGGGTAACAAAATCTATTAATCAGATTAAATCCCATGATTTTAGGAATTAAATAATTATCCATATATAATTATAGTTTAAAATTCTTTTTATGCCCTTATAAAATGATTGGTTCACAATTGTTCTCGCGTTCTCAACCTTTTAGGCGTTCTCATTTGATCATTTCCCTATATATATATATATATATATATATATATATATATATATATATATATATATATATATATATATATATATATATATATATATATATATATATATAGGGTCTGGTTCCGGTGACTACTCTCTTTTGGTGAGGACTCGTGAGCACACCTTAAACAATCTAAAAAATACAAATCATAAAATCGAACATAATATTATATCCGGGAGAAAAAAAATTAATTTTTTTTGTATCATTAAAATTGAATCATGGATCATAAAAATGATCCGTGCTTCAATTTTAGTGATCTAATTTTCTTTCCAATTTTTTTTATCTTCGATGTAGTACTATGCTCGATTTATGATTTATAATTTTTTTAGATTTTTTTCAATTTTTTTAAGGTGTACTCACGAGTCTTCATTTTAAAAGAATTTTCACCCAGTCTTTATATATATATATATATATATATATATATATATATATATATATATACATATATATATATATATATATATATATATATATATATATATATATATATATATATATATATATATGTTGTGTTAAAAAGATTAATATAAACTAGAAAGGTTACCCCCGCTACACGGGGGCCAGAACCTGTCAATGTTGTTTCCGAATCGATAAATATGACAGACGTAGAAAGTGCAAGGATGACAAGCCTGAGCTTTGCCCCGGATCGTTTTGTTCATGTTTTTATGAAAAAATATAAAAGTTTGACTGCAAGGATCAGAAGTGTCAAAATGGCTAAAGAATTAAAGTGGTAGGAATTAGCAAGTTTTTAGAAAATGGATCAAAGTTGTCGAACTGTTATAGTTTTGTGGCCAAACTTTAAATATTAAAGGGTTGCTAAATAGAAAAGGGATCAAAGTTGTCAAACCGTTAAAGTTTTGTGGCCAAACCTTAAATATTAAAAGGTTCCTAAAAAAAGTAAAAATATCGATTATAAGGACCAAAAGTGTCAAGATGGCTAAAAAATGAGGACCAAACTTGTCAAACCGTTAAAGTTTTGTGGCCAAACTTTAAATATTAAAAAGTTTCTAAATAGAAAAGGGATCAAAGTTTTCAAACCGTTAAAGTTTTGTGGCCAAACTTTAAATATTAAAAGGTTCCTAAAAAATTTAAAAATATCGCTTACAAGGACCAAAAAATGTCAAAATGGCTAAAAAAAATTAGGACCAAAGTTGTCAAATCGTTAAAGTTTTGTGGCCAAACTTTAAATATTAAAAGGTTCCTAAATAGAAAAGGGATCAAAGTTGTCAAACCGTTAAAGTTTTGTGGCCAAACTTTAAATATTAAAAGGTTCCTAAAAAATTTAAAAATATCGATAACAAGGACCAAAAGGGTCAAAATGGCTAAAAAGACCGAGGAACAAAGTTGTCAAATCGTTAAAGTTTTGTGGCCAAACTTTAAATATTAAAAGGTTCCTAAATAGAAAAGGGATCAAAGTTGTCAAAACGTTAAAGTTTTGTGGCCAAACATTAAATATTAAAAGGTTCCTAAAAAGTGTAAAAATATCGATTAGAAGAACCAAAAGTGTCACAATGGATAAAAAAAATGAGGACCAAAGTTGCCAAAGTACAGGGACCAATTCTGCCAAAAAAACAACATAAAGTCCGTTAAAGTTGTCAAACCGTTAAAGTTTTGTGGCCAAACTTTAAATATTAAAATGCTCATAAATAGAAAAGGGATCAAAGTTGTCAAACCGTTAAAGTTTTGTGGTCAAACTTTAAATATTAAAAGGTTCCTAAAAAATATAAAAATATCGATTACAAGAACCAAAAGTGTCAAAATGGCTAATAAATGAGGACCAAAGTTGCCAAAGTACAGGGACCAATTCTGTTAAAAAAACAACACAAAGTCCAGGGACTAAAATAGACAAAAATTGTAGAAAAGGGATAAAAAGTTGTCAAACCGTTAAAGTTTTGTGGCCAAACTTTAAATATTAAAAGGTTCCTAAAAAAATGTAAAAATATCGATTACAAGGACCAAAAGTGTCAAAATGGCTAAGAAATGAGGACCAAAGTTGTCAAACCGTTAAAGTTTTGTGGCCAAACTTTAAATATTAAAAGGTTCCTAAATAAAAAAGGGATTAAAGTTGTCAAACCGTTAAAGTTTTGTGGTCAAACTTTAAGTATTAAAAGGTTCCTAAAAAATGTAAAAATATCGATTACAAGAACCAAAAGTGTCAAAATGACTAAAAAAATGAGGACCAAAATTGTCAAAGTATAGGGACCAATTCTGCCAAAAAAACAACATAAAGTCCAGGGATTAAAATAGACAAAAAATTATGGAAGTTCACTATTCATAAGAAACAATTTCAAATATATATATATATATATATATATATATATATATATATATATATATATATATATATATATATATATATTGATAAAATGTTAAAATTAAAAAAGTTAATTATTAGTGGTTGATTAGATATTTTATAAGGAATAATGAGTTGAATGATTTGATAAGTTTGGTAAATAATAAGATTGAGAGGAATGTGAATGTTAGAGAGGCTCGATGTGCTCTTTAAGAGTGCTGGAACATCACCCTCTAGCACTCGTTAGGAGGCTTGCTATCATTTCCTCATTATCATTTTGGCGAGAAGAGAGTGTGTGGGTGCAATTTGATTGGTCCATAGGTATTTGACCCAATTTATTCATGTAGTGTTAGCAGGCCTGACCCTAACATTTCGGAGACCTTGTGCACAAACTAAAGTGAGGCCCCATAAAAAATTTCTTGTAAATATTATTAACTACATTTGTTACCACTAATTAAAAACATAAAGTTGCTAAAAAACATCTCATAAATTCACTACCACAAAATAATGTCTTCATTCATTGGTAATCAAATAAATCTGTAAAACTGTTATAAACAACTTTAAAAAAAAAGGAACACATTACTATTTTCTAAACATCGACCTTGTAGCATTTTTAGAAGAAAATTCAACTATGAGATTTTTTTCTTACTTTTTGGTGAGTTTATAAAAAATAAAAGCGTTGTCTAAAATTTATAAAGAAAATAGATTTGTATTTTTTTGGATATAGATATTTTCCTTAAATTGTTGATAAATTTTAACTTTATGATTAGATTCTGATTTTTGTTGATTTTTTTTTTTTTTTATAATTAAAATGCATCTAAAATTAGAACCAGGTGTTACCAGGCTAATTTTATTTATTGATAAAACATTAAAATGGATTTCACAAAAATACAAATACTATAACTATAAATTATCTCAAAAATCGGAGGCCCGGTGCGACCGCACCGCCGGCACCACCCCAGGGCCGCCACTGAGTGTTAGGAGTATTATCATTTCCCCACCAATAATTAAGAGTAGGTGCTAAATAAAAAAAATGAGGTTAGTGTTATCATTCCTATTAGTTTAAACGTTTTTTTTTATTAAACATATGAGTTTTATATTTTATAAACTAAATAATAAAATTTGAAAGAATTATTCATAGTGTGAAAAGGATGCACGCATCATGCCACATCCCTTCCATCACATGCTGCATCTTCCATAAGTCAAATCATCAGAGATTCATCAACTTCTAAATCAAAAAATCAATATTGTTTATACAAATTTTCTAACATTTGTGGGACATCTTGAATAGAATAAAATCATCCTTCCATAGCAAAAGTAAAATAAGAATGATCGCTATCACGACAAATTGATCACCAATAGATTGAAATCCATGATAGATAGCGAATCCGCTCAAATAAAAAAATCAAACTTTGTATCCAACATAATATTCACAACGATATAAATAAATTACATTTGCATAATCATATAAAAGAAACTCTTATATTACACTAATGTCTTCCAGTAATCAAAACAATAACAAAAACCAAGTAACTACTAATTTGTAAATGAACCCCATCCTAAATCCTGATCCATCAAGTACTGTATCGACCCAAATTGAAAATCTAACTCGATATTAAGTACTGTCTTAAGAACACTATCATTTGTTTTTGATAGATCAGATGAAAAGTTAAATTTTATCTTATAAGTTAATTGGTACCAATAAAATAAGAACATTGGTAAAAATATTAACGATAAATTAACTAACAATTATAAAATGACATAAAAAATATTTAGATATATAATTAAAAATTGATTAACAACAAATTTGACTAACAAATTATTTTAAAATTCTATAAATGAACAATTTATATATTTTATTATATCAAGATGAACCATGAAAATTGTCACAAATAAGTGTCTTAGTTCTTTTTACACATTTATTTTACAACTGTTTTTTTTTCAAATAAGGTTTTTGCATGAAAACCTTTTCCTATGTTATTTTTACAACTTTTTACTACGATTTTCTACAACTTACTTTTTTATAAATCTGTAAAATGAGTATGTAAATAAATTGAGTTTTTACATGTTTGTTACAATATTTATCCATGAAATCCAATACATAAAAACATTAATTTATAAAATTAAAATCTTACAATAAGTTATATAAAATAAATATGTAAGAGGACATTGAAAATAGTTATAAAAAGTTGCAAAAATAGTTGTAAAACTTATTGTAAAAAATTAAAAAAAATTAAAAAAAATTAAAAAAAAAAAAACTATGTTTTATAAAACATGTAAAAATATATGAGCATATACGAATATATCTTAACAACTTATTGTAAAAAATTAACTTCATTTGTAAGAACTTAGTTTATAAGTTATTTTAGTCCACTTATCTTCTTATAAATTCAATAACTTTTCGATTGAGAGATTTGTGAATAAAGCTCATTTTAAAAGTTAAACTTTAAAGTATCTGCAAATGGAGAATGCATAACGTACCACCAAAATAACATTGTTCAATCGAAGATCGGACTCTACAATACTAATAAATTTCAAATCAATATCTTTACATTTGCATAAATTGTTGGAGGAATTAGGGTTTATGTTAGAGATTTGTATACCCTTCGGATCGTGTGAACACTTTACGAACTGATATTTCTATCTTATGTCTGGGTTGCAAGAAATTCAGCCTAGAATAATCCAAGAGTACACTTACGATTCTAGGCACAAAAATTGTAAGTCAAATTGCTAGAATGATTCTAAGTTTGTTTGAAGAAGAGAGCTAATAATTTTTGTGTGTAGCTCTTCTCAAAGAGAAGAGTCGTTTATTTATAATAAACGAAATTAGGGTTTCTCTTAAGGTTAGTCGTCATGGGTTGCTTTGGAAGCAAGTCAGGCAATCCGGAATTTGATGAGGATTTAGGGTTTCCAAAACTAACGAGTTTCGTTAGTTTTACTATAATCACCCTCAAGAATTTGAATTTCCCACTATGTTTTCATATGTAAAATTCGGAGACCTTTTGGGGCGCTACCCCAAATCCAGTAGGACCCTAGCCTTGGGCTTTACCCCTTGGGCCCCTCTATGGGTGCTGCCCCATTAGAAACCTCGGACCCAAGGGCGCTGCCCCCGGACCCTCGACTTGTCGTCGAACCGACTTCGAATTCAATCTTATACATGTGTGCGTTCCGCACAAATCCATACATATATTAGAGTACAAATTATGAAGCCCCTTAGCTCACATGTTAGTTCCAACTACATAAAATGACATGGTGACACTAAAATCACCAACAATCCTCCCCCATTTTGGTGTAACCCTTGAACAAACATAACCCTATCAAAACAAACTAAACTAGTACATAATGAAAAATATTGAAACAGTTGAATTTCCACTTAGTAACATACACTTGCAAATACTCGAGAATCAGGGTGTTCTAAGAATTGAACCCATCAACCCATTTGAATAACAGAAAGTAAAATACATACTAGTTTATTGAATTTCTAGCAAAATACAAATTGACACTATTATAAAGCCATGTGTCCCAATCCTCTTCGTATCAACGTCAAGTCCACAACCTATTAAAATGTGGCTTAATCACATATGTAACTCCTTTCCATGTATTTGCACATACATTTATTAAAGGAATTATTAAGAAGTTAAACTTCAACCTAGCTAACTTGTCGAACCGAACACA
Source organism: Lactuca sativa (assembly GCF_002870075.4). NCBI lineage: Eukaryota > Viridiplantae > Streptophyta > Magnoliopsida > Asterales > Asteraceae > Lactuca > Lactuca sativa. The sequence continues at coordinate 92,432,794 of NC_056629.2, forward strand.
TACCTGGGATGAATACTTCATGTGTTCCAATTTATAAGTGTGAGCTTTCCACATTGAATTCAACTCTTAACATCATATTAGGAGGGAATTGGATGTCTAACCATTACAGAATTAAATGGACTTTAATCCCATCCCGATTACAAACTTGTGCACTAAGTCTCTTGTCAGACCTTTAGTCAAGAGATCTGCCAAATTTTGTTGCAAGTTCATAAACTCAACCAAATTAACACCATTTATGATTAGTTCTCTAATCATATTATGTCTAACACCTAATTATCTAGAATTTCCATTATAAACCTGGCTATATGCCTTAGCCAAAGCGGCTGCACTATCACAATTGATCAAAATAGGTGTTATCGGTTTAGACCACAAAGGAATCTCATAGAATAAATTCCTTAGCCACTTTACTTCTTTACCAACAGCTGCTAATGCAACAAACTCAGATTCCATTGTTGAGTTTCTAATGCAAGATTTCTTCTTGGAAGCCTAAGAAATGACACCTCCCCCAAGCAAGAATACCCAAACAGAAGTTGACGAATAGTCCTCCAATTGGTATCCAACTTGCATCCGAATGACCTTCTAAAACCAAAGGACTCCCCAAGTAACTCAAACCATAATCCATGGTTCCTTTGAGATACTTAAGCACTCTATTCACTGCTAGCCAATGTAGAGCATTAGGATTACTAGTGTACCTGCTCAACTTGCCCATAATAAAAGCAATATCAGGTATGGTACTTGTCATGGCATAGATCAAACTGCCAATAGCCTTAGAATATTACAATTGTGAAAATGGGAACCTGATTATTTGGCATTAATTTCACACTTGGATCCATAGGAGTACTCACAGGAGAACAATCGGTAAAATTAAACCGCTTGAGAATTTTCTCAATATAATGACTTTGAGTCATTAACAAACCTTTGTTCATCCATTTAATTCTTATTCCAAGAATTACATCAGCCTTGCCTACATCTTTCATGGAAAACTTAGATGATAACAATTTCTTTGTTTCATCTACTTGATTTTGGTCGGTACCAAAAATCAACATGTCATCGACATATAAGCAAATGATCACTCCAGCTATAGTAGCATCATCAAATATACTATAAACACATTTGCCACATTGGTTTGTCTTGAAAACCGAAGACAAAATAACCTCATCAAACTTTTGATGCCATTGTTTAGGCACTTGTTTCAGCCCATACAAAGATTTGACAAGTTTACAAACCATATGCTCTTTACCGGGCATAATGAAACCTTCTGGTTGTTTCATGTAAACTTCCTCGTCAAGGTCACCATTTAAAAAGTTTGTTTTCACATCCATTTGGTGAATAACCAGATTGAGAATACTTTCCAAGCCAATCAACAATCTAATAGTAGAAATACGTGCAACCGGAGCATACGTATCAAAATAGTCAACACCGGGTTTTTGTCTAAAACCTTAAATGACTAATCGGGATTTGAACTTGTCAATAGTCCCATTAACATTCATTTTCTTTTTGAAAATCCATTTGCAACCAAGTGGTGTAGAACCTGGAGGCAAATCAATCAACATTCATGTGTTGTTCTCAAGAATTGATAACATTTTATCATCAATTTCTTCCTTCCAAGAGGAACTATCTCAAGACTCCATGGCCTATTGATATATCTTAGGATCAACTTCAATACTATAGAAATATGAGTATTCAAGATTAATATCATCCCTTGAACCTTCCACCAAAATACAGTTGGAAGTCGGATCCGAAAGTTTTCGTAATTTGGCCTATTTTGCTTTTACGAAAATCTTGTGGTTCTTGCACATTACCACCATCTTGAATTTATGAATTTTGCACTTTATTATTATGAAAAGTCAGAATCTTAGGCCTTTGAATCGATAAAAAACACATCTCATCAAAAATTGCATCCCGTGATTCGATAACGGTATTAATCGAAACCGAATCATTATGGTCTACTACATAAAACCTATACGCCTTGGAATGTTCAAAAAATTCAATGAATATACAATCAAATCCACGTTCTCCCAAAATTTCTTTTTGGGCTCGGTGAATTTTACAACTGCCTGATATCCCCAAACCCGAAAATAACTTAAATTTACCTTTTTGTTGAACCAAAGTTCATATGGGACTGTTTTGTTCCTTTTAGTTGGAACCCTATTTAATAAATAGCAGGCCGTTAACATGGCCTCTCCCTATAATCCATCACTCAATCCCGATTATGACAACATCAAGTTTACCATTTCCTTTAAAACTCGATTTTTGCGTTCAGCAATACCATTATGTTAGAGTGTGTAAGGTGTCGTGGTCTCATGAATGATACCCACTGATTGGAAGTATATGGGATCCATATATTCACCACCCCTATCAGTCCTAAGACATTTAACCAGATTGCCCAATTGCAATTCCACCTGGGTTTTATATATTTTGAATTTTTCTAAGGCTTCATCTTTAGAATGTAAGAAATACACATAGAAAAACCTAGTGCAGTCATCAATGAAGGTGAATACATACTTCTTATTTCCCAAAGGAGTGGAGTGAATATCACACAGGCCACTATGTACAAGTTCCAAAATAGCTGAATTTCTAGTGACACTAGGAAATTGTTGTTTTGTTACTTTTGTAAGCATGCATATTCTACATTTATTGGAAGTCATATGAAAGGTTGGAATTAATCCATCTTTTGACATCTCATGCATCCTTTTGAAGTTGACATAACCTAATCTTACATGCCAAACCATAGATTATCGACATTAGAAGCAGAAGATAAAAGTGCAACGTTTTGTACAGTTAATAATTTGTCAACAATATTCAAACAAAACATTCTATTATATAAATATCAAAAGCCAACAAACATTCCACCCTTAGAAAAGATGGAATTATTCGAATCAATAACTTGTTTAAAACCATCAGAGTTCGAACAACTAGAACTAAAAATATTCTTACGAATCTAGGGAAAAAACAAAACATCAAGAAGCATAATCGTCTTTACATATGTAAACTCAAGAAACACAACACCAAACCACAAATAGGAATGAAAGAATCGTCTCCCTTTTTCAGAACCGACCCATCTTCAAGCGGAGTTAATGTTTCAAAAATTAGTTTATCCTTGCATACATGCTTTGTTGCCACAAAGTCGATCCACCAAGCAACATCATCATCATGTACTGTAACGCTTGGTTGAGTATGTTCCTTTTTCCCTTCATATTTATATTTTTGCATTATTGGTCCTCGAAGTTAGTACGCAGGGCGTACTACATGGTACACTTAGCGTACTAGCTGAGAAGCTAGTATGTGTGGTGTACTACATGCTACACTTAGCGTACTAAAGAGGGCTTGATTGTGGGTCTGAAGCCTCGTACGCTTGGCGTACGAGGGTTATGCATGACATATGAATAGATAAGAAAACCCTAAATTTAGGGTGTTGCACCCTATATAAGGTCATTAAGTCTATAGGGTTGGCCTCTTTACCAGCCTCCATTGCCCTAAAACCCTAATCTCGAACCCTAATAGCCTTTTTGAGTGTTTTTGAGCCTTGGTCTTGAGTTTGGTGGTTTATGCTCCTTAAAGTGAAAGAAGAAGACGCTGGTGGACTCATTCATTGGAGGGAAGCTTAGAGATCCAGATTTAGTTCCATCTTTTGGTGACTTTTGAGGTATAAAGTCCCAAAATTTATCCTTGTATGTTTAGATCTCTTCATTCATGTTTACTATGCTTTTGGTCCCTTTTGGGTTAGTTTGATGCATTAAGTTGTTTATGGGGCTTATTCTTTTAGATTTGGGCATATTATGAGTTTCTTAAGCTTAAAGGTGCAAACATTATGGTGTTTATAGTCTCATGCATGCATTAAGTCATCTATTAAGTCCTTTTGAGCTTTAAGAGCTTCATTAAGCCATGCATGCACGTAATGTTAGCAACTTTACGTGATAAAGCATCTCAAGGAAGTCAGATCTAAGTTTTGGAGTGAAGTCTTAATGGATTAAGAGCTGGAAAAGAAAGTTGGTTGAATGAGTACGTTGGGCGTACAAGCAAGTATGCTTAGCGTACAAGCGCTAAAGCGAGTATGCTACACGTACATGCTGAGTATACCCCGCGTACTTAGTCGGTTTGGGCTTTGGTGTTGTGGGCTCTCAGTAATGGGCTATGTTGGATTTTGGTTGCCTTGGGCCTTATGGGCCATCAAAATTCAAGTGTTTTGGGCTAGGAATATTTTTAGACCTTAGATTAAGGCCCACAAAAAGGGGAGTGGGCCCAATTTGGAAAATTGAGCTATGACTGGGCCTTGGATGATTATTTTGGTAATTGGGCCTTTTGGATTGTAAATTTGGGCCTTAGTCTTAGTCTTAGACCAGACTAGGTAAAGGGTAAAATGGTCTTTTTACCCTAATTTTAGAATGATGGTTATGGATTGGAATCCAATTATTAATTGGATGTTATTTGGTATTGATAGCTTGGGGATTTTTCGGACCAGCATCCAGAGATTTATTCGTGTGATTCAGCAGTTTGAGGTGAGTTTCCTCACTTTGTTTAGCGGGTCGAAGGCAGCAATTCCGACCCAGGATTTTTTATGCTAGGATAGTAGATGCTTGTGCGACTCTTGTACGTGTATATGCTTATATGCTTATGGGGCTGGACCTGATGATTATTATGTATGCTATGATCAGTTATGCTTATATGATTATGTGGGTGGGGACCGTTATGCGAACTTGGGTGGGGCCCGTTATACTCTTTGGGTGGGGCCCGTTATACGAGTGTGGTAGGCTGTTACTCTCTTTGGGTGGGTCCCACTATGTGTTATTATGTATGGTATCTCATATTTTAGGGAATTCACTAAGTTTTGTGGTTACGGTTTTCAGTTTATGTTTCAGGTACTTCCAGTTCCTATGGGAAGGGATTGGGATGATTTTAGAGCACAGACCACCTCATTCCACATTTTATTGATTTACTCTTATATGATGTGATGATTGATACATTTGTTTTATCTGGGTTTTTATGAGGATGTTTTTGGAATACTGGTTTTGCTAATTTAAAAATGAAAATTTTGGGTCTTATTTTTGGGACGTTACAAGTTGGTATCAGAGTCTTGGTTTGAAGGATTTGGATATACTCTCGGGTGTGTCTGAACTCTAACTGAGGATTCGTTAAATTTTTTCAAAAAGAAATGTATTTATAAGAAAAGAGTGTTCTAAGACAAGAAAGGGTGTGATGCATGCAATCAGTCGAGCTCAAGTAAGTTTTCCCAAAATATCCATACAAGTTATCGTATATGATTTGATCTGTGAATCCCATGCTGGTTAAGGGTAAGGATCTGCTCAGTTTTGCATGATAGAATGCTAAGAGAGATTCTATTGTATGCCTATTGTATGAGCTTGTAGACTTGCATGCTAGTACTGATCAGTCAGTGATAGGATGGCTTGATTAGGTTATGTTTGGTTTTGGTTACTTGATGCCTAAATGCTTCTTGCTTTGTGCTTTATGGGAGATCTAACTAACTTCATCAAACTAGTAAGTGAATATGTTAAGTTGTATATTATAGGAACTATATAATTTTAGAAGTTTAGGTGTTAACTCTATTGTGTAGCTCTTGTGTGAGTCCAACCGTTGTAGTGTAAGACCTCTCATTCGAAGAATTATTTAGTTTTAGTGATATGTATTTGTATTCGTTAGCTAGTTAGAGGAAGTTAGCATGAGCTCCTTCTACAGCTAATGGCGGAGAGTGGTGTGGAGTTTTCCCTAGGAAAACCTAAGATGATATCTAGTGTTGGGAGCCTTGTTTGGATGAGGGTTGATTGAATGAATATAAGGTGACTTGGTAGAGTTAAGGCAATCCTTGAGGAAAGTACGGATAGATATGGAAGGTAGTATGGTCCCATACTACTGGAAGCAGAGGAACTGTACTCGATTCAAGGAGAGTTGCAGTGAAACTAGGGAGCTTGTAGAGTTGTGATCCCTCAATATGTTTTAATGCATATTCTGATGGTTTATATGGTCTATTTTCAGTATGGTGACATTACGAGGCAGACTTGTTGGTAGTTCTAGTGCTGAAGAGAGCTTGGGCATAGGTTCTGGAGTCGGATAGCTAGATGATCAGACTAGGGAGTTCATGTCATCTGAGATTACGCGTTCAATTCTTAAGCAAACTCATGTCATCTTTGGTATGGTCAAGGAGGGCATTTTAGAGATTCTGGATGAGCGGTTGAGCACCATTCGTTCTAAGATGATGGCCTTGGTTAGGGCGTGTTCTTTGACCTTCAGGAAGTTTCGGGCATGTGGAGCTCCGGACTATCACAGGGAGAAGGACACGATAGTGAGTAGGAGGTGGTTAGCGAATGTTGCTAATGCCTTCCGCACCAGCAGTTGCCCCAAAGGGGCAAAGGTGAGACTTGCCTCCTGTCTTCTGAAGGATAGGTCACGGGATTTGTGGGAGGAGGTCAGGCGCACAATTGGTGATGAGGTTATTGATTCAATGACATGGGATGATTTTATGACCAGGTTCTGGGTTGAGTTTGCACCGCTAATTGAGGTGCAGCAGTTGGCATGAGAATTTCAGGATCTCCGCCAGACTACTGAGACGGTGGCTGAGATCACCGCGATGTTTCGAGAGATGGCACTTTTGGTTCCACAGTATGTAGTGGATGAGGAGATGAAGAAGGCTAGGTATCATGAGATTTTGAGGAGCGACATTCTACCGTTTGTTAGTCGATCCAGCTGCAACACGTTGGAGGATATAATAGCGAGGGCTAGAGAGAGGGAGATTGATTTGGAGATGGAGAAGAACATGAAGCTAGATTATCTGTCGAGTGCTAAGGGTTCGGGCAATAGGCCCAAGGTTGTTGATAAGAGAGGGAAGGGACAACAGGGTTGGGGTCATTGTGGCAAGTGTGGCAGGACGCATGATGGGGCGTGTAGGGTGGGTGGTTTTGGTTGCTTCAACTGTGGCCATACTAGTTATGTTAGCAGGGATTGTACTACTACCACCACCACCACCCCGATATCTGATCTGATTTGCTTTCATTGCAACTGGATAGGCCACAAGAAGGCCCATTGTCCGAGTTTGGCTATATCAGGACTGGTGTTAGCATCCGCTCCTGAAACTCTTCGAATTACTCACGGCCGCTAGGGCCGGGCAGATGCACCTTTGATGAAGAGCAGGGCTTTTCAGCAATCGAGAAGGCTCGTGAAGCTCCCGACGTGGTGACATGTATATATCTTCTCCTTATCTCTTTATTTATATTGAATTGTTTGCTTATATTTATGTGTTTTATTTTAGGATCGTTCCTTGTGAACAGTATTTATGCGTAGGTATTGTTTGATTAGGGGCTACCCGATCTTTTATATCGCTTGCGCTTAGCAAGAGGTTTGTTGGAGCTCCGGGGGAGCTGGATTGTCCTCTAGATGTCGAGATTGCTGATGATAGGTTTGTTCGGGTTGAGAGGGTTCATAGTGTTGGATAAGGTGTCTAAGTCCATAACTATTTCTGGTATGTACTTGACCCGACCCAGCATGGTCCATCTGGGTTGTATGGCACCATGTAATTGGATAGGCTAAATGAAAGAAATAACACATGTGGTTTATTAATATATTATAAGTTCTAATATATTAATAGTATTATTTAATTAGTATTGATCAAGAATTAATTTAGAATTAATCAAGTGATCAAAAGATAACTAATTAATATATGGGTTGATTATGTAAATCATCCATAACTTGTATAGTGGGCTAAGAGGCTCCATGGATTATGAAGTTGGGTTAAACCCATAGGATGCTCCATGGGAGTTACAAACTCATGGGTCATGGAAATGAAAAGTCATGACACATTAGGGTTTACATGGTGTAACCCAAGATGTGTCAACACTATATAAGGAACCCATTCTCCACCAAAATCGGCTACACATGAACAAGTGAGGGCTAGGCCGATTTTTGCAAGTGTAAGATTCTTTCAAAGTTTACTCCTTTGCATTTGGTGTTGTGTGAAGCATTTGAAACATCACACATGGGGTGCTAGACTTAGAAGGTTTCAAGGATCATAAGCAACAACAAGGTAAGTTATTCTATCTTTCATTCAAGTTAAAAATTGTTCCCCATGTACGTTAAATAGGAATATAACCTTGGAATTCAACTTTGCATGATAATTAGACAAACATAGATCCAAGGTTATTCGGGTTGCATGTACACTTAGGAAGTGTTAGAATGCTCAAAACCCATCAGTGGTATCAGAGACTAGGCTTGTTTGTTTGTTATTTGTGCAAAATTGTTGAAAAAAGTCGATTTTGTGCTATCTGCCTGCTGAACTCACCGAGTCGATGGGGGGACTCGCCGAGTTCATGGGTAAATTCATACTAATCACTGAGTAGGTTCGTGCACTTGACGACTACAAGCCTCAGAATGCAGATTTTCGACTTTTGCTGCTGGAAATGGACTAGAAACATTTCCTTAAACTGTTTTGGTACTTGAAAACTTGTTTTAGATGGTGTAATTGTTGGGTTGAAGATTCGTTCAAGGATTGCGTCATTGGGCTCGGCTATTAGTCCATATGTTTTGTGCTCCGGATTTGGGCCTGTCCAACCGAGAGCCTGTTAGGTTCATTATATAAGTATATGCTTGCATGCATATTAGGTTAACGATCTAGAAGACGATAGCGTTACAGATTTCTTTCTTTATCGTTCCTGTAAACCTATTAATCCTCTATAGTTGATGTTCTTAATCGAGCTCTTCTGAGGGTTATTTTATAATCATTCGCCTCGTTTGATTCATTCTTGACTTGTTCTTTATTTTCGTGTTCTTGCTGTTTAGTATTTATTTACTTGTTTGAGATCTAATCGATCTTTAAGATTAAGTTTTAATCTCATCAATTGGTATCAGAGCAGGAGGCTGTGTAATCGATACACATCTTTTCTGTGAAAAGGTTTCAATTAGGTTTTTTCCGCAATTACTGATATTTATTGAGCCGTCATCTCATTATTGACGTATCTTGATATTTATTGTTTTGCCCTAATCTGGTTTATTACAAGTCTGATCTTTAAACAGGTTTTTCGATCATAATGGACGAGTCGCAATCAAATCCCATCAATATTTCCAACAGCATCGGTTCAACCACGAAGATTCCAATCCTATATACCCATGACTATGAAGTCTGGGCGAACACTTCAAAGACTACGTGATAGGATCTGAGGATAATGGATACCTCATATGGGAAGCAATCATTAATGGACCTTTTTCTCATTCTGCAACGTCAAGGATTATTAAAACTCAAAAGGAGTATAATGATCTGCTGAAGGATGTCAAAGATATTGCACAAGATGAGAAGGATAAATTCCAGTGTAATATCAAGGCGTTAAGATTGATAAGATTCGCCCTTCAGTCCGACACCTTCAGGTTGGTCAGCTCATGCACGACGGCAAAGGAAGTTTGGGATAGACTTCGCGAACTGTACTCTATAGACGAGGATCTTGAACATTCTATCCAAACCTTGCTCTTATCTGAGTTTGGAGAATTCAGGCAAGGAGCCGAAGAAACTGTGACCCAGACGTTCGATCGCTTCAATCATCTTCTCAGCAGGATGATCAAACATGACATCGAAAGGAAGCTTATCGAGCAGAAGGTTACGTTCTTAAATGGTCTAAGGTCAGAATGGAGAGCTGTGGTGTCAACAGTTAAAGCCCATGAGCAGTTTAAATCATACTCTTTGGCGAAACTGGTGGGTATTCTAAAGTCCCAGGAGAAGATTGTGCTGCAGGAAAAGAACGTTGTTTCAAGCCTAGGTTCACTGGCCCTCCTGTCAAAAAGTAAAGTTGTGATGGAGGATGAAGACCTCAACTTGGAGGAGTATGACCTCACGTCTGAGGATTATGCTATGATGGTTTCTAACTCCAAGAGGTTCATTAAGAAGAGATTCCCCAGCAACAAAAACCGAAACTGGCAGGGGAGTTATAGTTCAGAAAAAGTTAACAATGAACCGAAGGTTGAAGAGCCCAAGAAGGAACCGAAGGCAGATGGTGATTCTGGAGTGAGCTGTTACTACTGTGGTGGGAAAAACCACTATGCTAAAGATTGTGTCCTCAAAAAGATGGCTGAAAAAGATGAGGAAGCTGTGCTGCAGAAAAGGCTTGATGAGATGAGAAAGAAGAAATCTACCGCTAACCCTTCCATGAATGCTCTAATTGTGCAGGGTTCGGTTGCTGATGACGAGTTCGGTAGCGTGGAAGTTTGGTCAACCGACTCCGAAGACGATGAAGTGAGGAAGCCTTCTCATGGAAAGGCTTGTGTGGCTAAAGAGGAGAGCAGTGGAGGCAGGTGCTTCATGGTGTCCGATGTATCTCAGATGAGGGGATACAACACTGATGGAGGAAGCAATGAATCGAAGGAACAGCAGGATATGTGCTTCACGGCCAAACCACTCAGCCAGCAGTTCAATGAGCTCGATGAACTGATTAAGAAGGTACAATCGGTTTTCGTTTCATTTAAAGTACCACAATCCTCATATGAGAAAGAACTAAAAAATGTTAATACAAGAATTTCTCATCTAGATAGTAGTTTAACTCAAACTCGAGTCACCAATTCTAACCTAACTGATCAATTAAGTAGGGTGTCTTCGAAGAGTGAGGAGCGGCGCATGTGGATCGAGTTGAAGGAGTCTGAATTAGTTAAAATAAAAGACGAAAACATTTATTTACAAAGAGACAATTTAAAGTTGTTAAAACAGCGGAATGTTTTTTGTTTAATTGCAAAACGTCTTTATTCTAATATTACTCAGCTTCACTTGGACTGTGAAATAGGCCAAAAGATCCATCGCATGATTTTACCTTTCCTTGAGTTTAAGGAGGATGAAATCGATGCTGAAGCCTATAATTGTGAGAGTGTGATATCATCTGATGATGTCAATCCGACCTACATGTATGGACTGGACAAAATTGAGTTCTTCATTAAATCCAAGGACCACAAGGACATGCTTAAAAACCTTTTGGATGAAAATGATAGACTTAAACTGAGAACCGAAACCATACAAAAATTTGACTCTTTAAACGCCAACTTGAGCTCAGAAAACAAAATTGATGTTGAAAATGCATCTGAGCTTAATGAGGACGACAACATGAGTGAAATTTCTGTAGAGGACACGGTTGACTGCTCAGAATTTGTAAAAAGCGAACCTGAAAACCACAAGAATCTAATTTCTGAAAATTCAGTGGAGTTCGCTCGATTGTCCCAACAAAAGTCCCCGATCTTAGCAGAGAAAGCAGTTGTATATCAAAAGGTCAGGACCACTCCAAATCAGTGTACAAGGTCACTAGAGTAACCGAACATCAGACCGCTGAACTCACAGCTATTGTAAACGAAGACAATGCTGATGGCTGCGATGAGTACTTCTGGTCAGTTCCAATAGATAATGCAAACGAAACGGTAGGCTTATCAGAAAGAACCTCATGGATGAGTAAAGGTAGGTACATACCAGAACCCTTGAATAAGCCAGATAATTTCGATGAGCCAAGTGCTAGTGGTACGAAAGACGTTCCTCAAGAGAATGGAAGTTCGGCAAAAGAAGATATTCCCTCTAGTTCCTCAGTTCAAAGTGAATCTCCTACAGTTCAAAGTGAACCAGCCAAGGAGAAACCGAAAATGAAAGCCAATATTCATCATCAACCAAAGCAGATGAGGAATAAGAAACGTGAAAGGAACCAGAGATACAGGAAGAATCTCTCTGAAAGGAAACAATTCTGGCAATCCCAGAATGCATATTTCTCACATCAAGACAAGAATCTGAAGTTTGAGAACAATCCTGTCAAAAAGCATGAGAGCCACAACAACCGAAAGCCAAGGTTCGGTTCAGAAGAGAATACCAACCGAAAGCCAAGGTTCGGTTCAGAAGAGAACAACAACCGAAAGCCAAGGTTCGTTTCGGAAGAGAATACCAACTGAAAGCCAAGGTTCGGTTCAGAAGAGAATATCAACCGAAAGCATAGGTTCGGTTCAGAGAACTGCTCCAACCGAAAGCAAAGGTTCGTTTCTGAAGTCAAAAGAGATCAAAACTCTAAGGTCAGTCCCACCAATGATCAAAAGCAAAAGGGTCACCTAGAGTCTCCAGCCAAGAAGTCATCTCAATCTAAGCCCACTTCTTCTCATTCATCTAATTCTTCTAATTCTTCCAATTCATCTCCATCTTGCTCTAAAGCTCATTCTGTTCGTTTTCAAAAATCTCATTCGTCAGCTGAACAAAAAGGCAAACAGAAGGTTAATGCAACAAAGCTAGAGTCTAAACCGAACGCACCTGATCCTAATAAAATCAAATTTTTTACCATTAAAAAGAAAGATGAAACAACACTTATAAAACAAACATATCTTGTTGACATCTCTCTTACTATTCCTGTTCCTATGAAAAGCTCACGTGGGCCCAAGAAACTTTGGGTTCCTAAATCTGCTTAATTTTTGCAGGTTATAAGTGACGAGCAGTTCGACGAAGAATGGTACATAGATAGTGGCTGCTCGCGTCACATGACAGGAAGGAAAGAAGAGCTCAGGGAATACAGGTCTCTCTCAAATGGTGGCAACGTCAAGTTTGGAAACAATTCTTTTGGCACCATAAAGGGATACGGAATGATAACTAATGGTGATTTTACTATAAGGAGGGTCGCTTATGTGGAAGGACTACAACACAACCTCATCAGTGTATCTCAGCTTGTTGGAGGTACAGGTCTCAAAGTCTCATTCGACGATGAAGGTTCTGAAATTATTGAGAAGAAAACGAAGAAAGTAATTCTCAAATCGGAGCGAAAGGGTGAAATGTTTCCTCTAAACCTTAAACCCATCAAAGGAAACCCAGCTATATGCTTGTTATCAAAAGCTCAATCTGACGAAAGCTGGTTGTGGCACCGAAGACTCTCTTATCTCAACTTTAAAGATATCAACAAACTTGTCACTGGAGGTCATGTTCGAGGCCTACCATTGCTCAAGTTCGACAGAGCTCATTTGTGTGCTGCATGCGAAATGGGGAAGTAGAGTCGTCAAAGTCATCCATCTGTAATTAACACAAAAGTTGTTGAACCACTCGAATTACTTCATATTGATTTGTGTGGTCCATCATCTATCGAAAGCATCGGTGGTAGCAAGTATATTCTTGTTATTGTTGATGACTTTTCATGATTTACATGGGTGTTCTTTCTAAAGCTCAAATCTGAAGTGACTCATAAGCTGAAAGTGTTCATCAAGCAGATTGAAGTACAGCTCAAGAAGGTCGTTCGCAACATCAGAAGCGACAATGGTCTAGAATTCAAGAACAGGGAATTTGAAGAATTTCTAGCAGAAAAGGGAATAAGTCACAACTTCTCAGCTCCCTACACACCTCAACAGAACGGAATTGTCGAAAGACGAAACCGATCTTTGTGTGAAGCTGCCCGAACTATCCTAAGTTTCGCTTCCTTACCTCTTTATTTTTGGGCTGATGCAATTTTTGTTGCTTGTTTTACACAGAACAGGTCTTATCTCAACAAACGATTCACGCTCACACCATACGAGATTCTCAACAACAGAAAGCCCAATGTGAAATTTTTCCATGTGTTCGGCTCACGGTGTTTCATCTTTAACTCTAAAGAACACCGCAACAAGTTCGATGTCAAAGCCGACGAGGGAATCTTTCTGGGTTACTCTCTCACTTCCAAAGCATATAGAGTCCTAAACAAGCGTTCGAGAAAAATTGAAGAAACCTATTACGTGACTTTTGACGATAGCTATGTCAAAAAGCTACAGGCCAAAGAAGACACAGCTGGGGAAATCTTTCCTCAAACTGGCCAAGTCACAGTCTCGGTTGCTAATCTATACGAGAAGTTTCTGGAGCTCTTTGACGAACCAGAGAAAGCTACTCTCTCAGAAGCAGGCGCAGCAGACAACAAGGTAGACCACATGAAGCAGATTGTCGAAGAAGCTGCCAGGAGAATGAACGAAGGAGGATCGAATTCTGATGAACCTCCATCTAACGATGCTTCAGTCGAGGGGGAGCCAAGCTCACATGTTGAGGGGGAGCCAAGCTCTACACCTGCTACCGAAAGTCCAACTGCAACTGAAAGTGCTTCTCCAACCGAAAGTGCTTCTCCAACCGAAGGTGCATCAACGCCTGAAAGTCCAGCACCACAAGAAACCTCTGAACCTCAAGTTTCTCATAGCTCATCAATCGAGGGGGAGCATGGTGATATGTCACTTGACTACGACAGCCAATCCGAGCCAGAAGAAATGATCAATGCTGAACTAGACCCAACCTTTGATCCAAACTATCCTCCTCTTACCAAATGGACCAGAGATCATCCTATCTCTCAAGTGGTTGGTGATGTCTCCGAAAAGGTTCTGACCCGATCTCAACTGAAGGCAAAACAGACATCCTTATTTTCAAAGGTTGAGTTTTGTATGTTTAACTCATTCGTTTCAAAAGTTGAACCGAAGACAGTTAACACTGCTCTCGATCACTCCGATTGGGTTCAAGCAATGCAAGACGAACTGAACGAATTTGAAAGGAACAAAGTCTGGCGCCTCATTCCAACTCCTCCAGATGCCTCAGTTGTTGGTCTCAAATGGGTCTTTAGGAATAAAATGGACAAGGAAGGGAACGTTATAAGGAACAAAGCTCGTCTGGTAGTAAAGGGATATTGTCAGGAGGAAGGGATTGACTATGAAGAGACTTTCGCTCCTGTAGCTAGGATGGAATCTGTAAGAATATTTCTTGCTTATGCTGCCCACAAAAACTTTGAAGTTTTCCAAATGGACGTCAAGTGTGCATTTCTTAATGGAGAACTCGAAGAAACCGTGTATGTGGAGCAACCTCCTGGGTTCGTGAACGAAAAGTATCCCAATCATTGCTATATTCTGGATAAAGTTATGTATGGCCTTAAACAAGCTTCGAGAGCCTGGTATGAAACGCTAACTAAATTCTTAAAGATGTCTAAATTCAAACAAGGTTCGGTTGACCCAACCTTCTTTCGCAAAAAGGAAGGTAACCACCTTATGATAGTTCAAATTTATGTCGATGACATCATCTTTGGCTCTACGAATCCCAGCCTAACAGCTGAATTCAGAAAGTTGATGGAGACTAAATTTGAAATGAGCTCAATGGGTCCTATTAACTTTTTCCTTGGTTTAAATATTAGACAGGGACCCGAAGACATCTTTATCAATCAGGAAGCTTACACGAAGACTCTCCTAGCAAAGTTTGGTATGATGGGAGACTCCAAAGTCAAAGTCCCAATGGCATTCGGCACCAAGCTAACTCCATCTCTAGACAAACCGGCTGTTGATATCACGCTCTATCGTCAAATGATAGGCTCACTAATGTATCTTACTGCTAGCAGGCCTGACATCATGTTTTCTGTGTGTTATTGTGCTCGATTTCAGGCAAACCCACGCAAACCTCACATGCTTGCAGTGAAGAACATTTTACGCTATCTCAAGCGAACCACCTCCTTAGGTCTATGGTATCCTTCCAACTCAGGCTTCTTCGTTCAAGCCTATTCAGATGCTGACCTTGGAGGATGTGGACTCGACAGAAAAAGCATTACTGGTGGCTGTCAATTCCTTGACGGGAAGTTGGTCAGCTGGCAATCCAAGAAACAAACGTGCGTGTCGTTGTCTACTGCCGAAGCGGAATACATTGCCGCTGCATCCTGCACCTCCCAAGTGATTTGGATCCAGAGTCAACTTCGAGACTATGGACTCAATATGAAGAAGATCCCACTATATTGTGACTCAGAAAGTGCAATTAGGATCTGTCATAACCCGGTGCAACACTCTAAAACCAAACACATAGCACTGAGGTATCACTTCATCAAAGATCACGTGGAAGATGGAAACGCCGAAGTTCACTTCGTAAGAACCATTGATCAACTGGCTGACGTCTTTACCAAAGCTCTTCCTGAAGCATCATTCAACAGAATACTGCAAGGGCTAGGTATGATGGAATCAGAGTCAGTACCTCACACTACCTCTCAAACTCAAACGTAAGAAACGAAATTGACCGAACGTTCAGGTTCGGTTAAATCATCTGACTCGCTCATCACCACAAAGGTAGTTTTCTTGGTTGTATATTTCTTGTACAAAGTTGTTTATCTTATTGTTAAAAGCATTTTCTGATTACCTCTCTAAATTCCTTGGTTTTCTAAAATTTTCCAAAACCGAAACCTACCGAAGGTTCGGGTTCGGTTTCTCAAAATTTTCCAAAACCGAAACCTACCGAAGGTTCGGGTTCGGTTTCTCAAAATTTTCCAAAACCGAAACCTACCAAAGGTTCAGGTTCAGTTTTTCAAAATTTTCTTGAACCGAAACCAACCGAACGCTCGGGTTCGGTTTTTCAAAATTTTCATGAACCGAAACCAACCGAACGCTCGGGTTCGGTTTTTCAAAATTTTCTGGAACCGAAACCAACTGAACGCTCGGGTTCGGTTTTTCAAAATTTTCTGGAACCGAAACCAACCGAACGCTCGGGTTCGGTTTTTCAAAATTTTCTTGAACCGAAACCAACCGAACGCTCGGGTTCGGTTTTTCAAAATTTTCTGGAATCGAAACCAACCGAACGCTCGGGTTCGGTTTTTCAAAATTTTCTTGAACCGAAACCAACCGAACGCTCGGGTTCGGTTTTTCAAAATTTTCTGGAACCGAAACCAATCGAACACTCGGGTTCGGTTTTTCAAATTTTTCCCAACCGAAACCAACCGAACGTTCGGGTTCGGTTTTTCAAATTTTTCCAAAGTTTTTTTTTACTCTTTCTAAGTCTTATTTTTTTCTTACTTATTTTTTATTATTTTTTTTATTTTCTTTTTATTTTTTTTTCTTTTCTTTAATATATCTCAAAAACTCCAAAACTATTTTTCTCTTTTAATTCTGTTTGTGTGTTCGTTCGTTTATGGGGATATAATTGTTGGATCACTTAAGTGTCCCTAGAAGCATGCTGCTGTATGTGTCCCAAGCCTCATAAGATTTTGAATAATAGCCTTCATGACCTGGTATAAACAAACCTTGTCTTCCCAATAAGGCTACCACATTTATTCTAATCGTGAGCTACCTCACTCTCTTCTCACATGAGTTAAGAGTTTTCTGCTTGGTCCTTCTTTTTGCAGCTGAGGTACTTTATTTTCTTACACCATCTCCATTACATTTCTCCATTACATTCGTTTCATCAACGTAACCCTTAAGACTCTCAGAAATTACCACTGAGGTTTATGGTTACACAACAGCTGTGTTTATGATCTTAGTTTCGTGCCACTACGAGCTGAGTGAAACCCAAAATTCAACACCAATCCTGAATTGACGGTGAACAATTAATTTGCTCAAGTTTTCACCAAAGAATTGACGGATGTACCATCATGAAATCTCAAATTTTATTTTATGTGATTCCTATGAAATTGTTAAACACCATAACATTTCTTCCCTTGGGATCCAGTTTTTAATATTTTTTTTTGAGATTTTCTATTTTCCAAGCCAATTTATAATTAATTCCTACCTACTTGTTCAACAGACTACACCGGTCTCACAAGTACTTTGATCACTTTCTTTCTTATTTCAAGATTAAAATTGTTGCATCAAAGCGAAAGCCACCCTGAAGTAGCCAAATTAAAGGAAGCCTTTCAACATTTATTAATAAGTGTTTGATCGTAATTCAACGGGAAACCACATTAACACTTTGAGGTCTCTCTTGATCTTGAAGGAAGAGATTCGTGCCCGGGATCATTTGTTTCGTGTCATTATTGATATCACAATCATTCCTAAAAAGAGTTGTTTTATTTCTTTTCTTTTTACACTCTTAGCACGAAAATCTTTGATTTTCCAAAATTCTGTTACTAATAATTATAGGCTGTATTATTGCTTTGGTGGTTAATTATCAAGCTGTGGTCAAAAATCATCCACGTGGGCAATTTATTCAAAAGATGCGATTCAAAAGATAAGACGAAGGGTTGCTGACTCAGGCGGGAGTTAAAAGGATTGAATTTCAAACGACGGTAAAAAGGGGCGCGTGTGAATTTGAAACGCCCACTCTTTTATTGACATATTGGACGCGTGTGCGAATTTCAAGCGATTCCTCTCTGGCACTTAAAGGCGCGTGAGGATTTCAAATGGTTTGTTCTGAAACGGCGCTTGTTGGGCGGCGTGATCCTAGGAATCTGACACTCTCTCTCCTACGTGATCATCGCATGCCTACACTGTCACGCATCTGTCATTCCAGGAAACCTTTTCGTATTTCCATAGAAGATTTGAACATATTTTTCTCTCTCCTTACAATCACTATATAAGGCAGTCTTCACTCCCATTTACCTCTTTACTGCCTCCGAAATTTCAAGAGAACAAAAACTCCCAAAAGCTTTCCTGTTCATCATCTTCTTCAACCTTCAACAATGGCAGAATCATCCTCAGTCCATGCTACCTCACACATCCTTCCTATTTGTCCACAACAATGCTAGGTGATCGATCTAAACCCTCTGGCGTACGACTCTTACATGTCGCCGATCATTGAGTGCCTGAAGTACTCCCAAATCGCTCCTGCTCTCTCCAGGATTGAATCTGTGCCTATGGTGATTCTCTTGCAGGTGTATGCGACTGCCTATTACGACAAAGCAGTTGAGCGCGTCTTCTTCGAGGTTGCTGATCACAAGACCTCCATTTCACGACAACGTTTTGGTACTTTGCTAGGTTTGGCTGCTGACCCATCGAGAATTAATCCGGAGATGATTCCGATTGGGCATCTTTACAACATGTTCTATAACATGGGGTACACGGAGGCGCTCGTCTCCGTCGCAAAGTTCAAGAAATCCTGCTTGCCGCCGCAGTGGAATGGCATGTTCACAGTCCTCTTCAAGGGCTTATTTGAACGAAGCTCAGGATCCGATGGTGCTAGTCGACTTTTCTTGTCGATTATGTACGCAATTTACAATGGAGTCAACCTAGACTTTGGGTTGGTCCTCTGGCAACAGCTCATCCAGAGCCTTTCTTCTTCATCACGACATTCTGAGGTGTCATTTGCCCGCTTCTGGATTCTTATCACCAAATGGGCGATGGATAAGTTGGATATTCCCACTGCTGCTGGTGCATCGATGTCTTCGGTCGGTACTTTTCATACCACGAAGATCATCGTCTCTGATGCATCCAGGTTTTCTTTCATTGGCTCTATTCCGGAGACAATGTATGGCGACGTCCCATCCGATAGCAGGATCATCCGGACGATTAAAGAGTTCAAGGCGTCTGGTCCTAGGGAACTTACACCGGAAATGCTAAAGTCCATCCATGATGCTGACAAACCGGTTCCCAGGGGCAAAAAGGCGGAAAAAGGGAAGCAAGTGACCAAAGCTCCTAAAGGTCCTTCTCCCAGGAAGAGGAAACAGACAAAACCTGCCCAGTCACCGCAACCGAAGAGAAGGAAGACTCAACCGAAGCGAAAGCTTGTCATCCCTTCTTCTTCAAGTGACTCAGAAGGCGAGAGTTCGGATTCGGACGGCTCTCAAAGAGGCGAAACCCCTCCAAGATGCAACACCCCTCCCCGATCTCCTACCCCAGATATGGAAATCCATAACTCACCCATTCCTTCACCCACTCAAACAATCCCTACTTCCATTCCCACCATAAACCCCACTACCACTATTCCTCCAACCTCTTTCCCTATACCACCACCCATTTTCACAACTGCAACCGAAACACCACCTGTAACCGAAACCCCACCCGTAACCGAACCACCTCAAACCGAAACCCAGCATACAACCGAACCTACCCACACTCAACCACCACCCGAAACTACCCCAACCCACACTCAACCTGAACCTACAAAAACCACCACACCCCCAGCTTCACCACCCCCACCATCTCCAGATCATGCCTCTGATGGAGATAACCCGTTCCTTGGCGGTGAGAATATGACCTTCGATTCGGTCTACTTTAGTCCGTTTCAGGTTCAAAGTGACGAAAAGGATGATGCTCCAGTGACAAAGAAGCATTTTAAGGAGCTACACGAGAAAGTTGACTTACTTCTTGCGTCATCCACCAATTCTCAGTCCTCTCTATCTGAAGCCGCACTTCAGAAAATTGTTGATGCCTTCTCCAGGGCTCAGCATGATTCGGTAGCTTCAGCCACAGCTGCCATAGACGCATCTACAAAAGCCTGTGAGGCTGCGACCGCAAAAGTCGATAAACTATTCTCAGACGCCTCTTCCCTGTTGAAGTCCTTACAGGAGAGTGCGGATTCTACCAAGACAACGTTGGAACCAATAGTTTAACAATTGGCCACGTTCGTCTCAACGGAGTTGACATCGTTCGCTAACCTTCGCCAATCCATAAGCGACGACAACTCGGCCCTTCGTGCCTCCATTGATGAGCGCCTCGCTAAGCTTCAAGAGGATCTCGCAGCTGAAAACTCATTGATGGACGTTCTGGCAAGCAAAACCACCGCCCTAAAGGTCAAGAGCACTCAACTTTCAAACTCACAGCAACAGCTTGAAGCTCTTCGATCCGAAAGGGAGGTCATAAAAACATGTGTTTCGGATGTACACGCTGCACTATCTAACATCCTGGAAGCACATGATCCGATTCTCAACCATTAGGTGAGGCGAACCCTTGCTGAAAAACTTTCTCCTGCCATGGACCTTCTCAGCAAAATCGAAGGCTTACCTAGTTTCGTGTCCAATCCGAAACAAGGGGGAGATGGGATGAAGTCCGGATCGAAACCACCTCCTTCCTCCAAAGCTACTCACACAACCGAACCACCTCCGACTGGTCAAACTTCGGGTTCGGGTGTGAAGGATAAAGGGAAAAACATAGCTGAGGGAGAAGATGAAGATGAAGATAAAGAAACTATTGCGGACATGTTGAAACGTAAAAACAGTCGCAATGTTGATGATGATGTCAATCGTGTGGCGCGAGAGGCTGAAGAAGCCGAACGCAAGAAGAAAGAAGCCCACGATCTCCTTGAGAGCAGGAAGACTCTCTTCCCTGCCTGGACTCGGGAGCGAATGATTCAGGAGGTCATAGATACTCCCAGCATCCTATGGCTCGAGCCGGTGATCTCCTTCGACTGCTATAATTCTGTCGATTCGCAGTTCGACATGCCGTTGACTCGAAAGGCGTTTATCTTCCACGCCTTCTCAAATATTTTTGAAGTCCCTCATCCGAACCCTGAGGTTGATAGGGAACTGATCGATTTCTATCTGAAGGCTGCTCATCCTCAGTATCTAACATGGAGCGCCCAGAAGATAGTGAATGTTCGGGTTTTGAAGCCTTACACCGAAGGAAGATTCATCAACGTTCGGTTCAAGGTGATTCGAGGGTCTGCAAAAACTGAACATCTCATATCCCTGGCAGATCTACCGAACCTAAATCCTCATGATTCGATCGTTTTGCATAACATCCTCTTGACGAATGAAGCTGAATATGGTCCGATTATAGACCATCTCAAGAGGATGATTGTCTGTTACATCATGGAGGTAGCCCTAATGGATCAGGAGGTAGCCACTGTCTTCAAGAAGAAACCGAAGATAGCTCCTGTGGGATCGGCCAGTGATCTCAATCAGATGAAAATGGGCAAGATCGACCCGAGACGCAATTCGGTCATGTTCACTAGAGCATAAGGACAGAAATGTCTCTTTGCTTTAGCTGACAAACATCTTTACACCACTGCTTGTCTAGAGCACGTGTTGTCGATCATCCAAAGGTGTAAAGAGAATGCAGCGGATGATGTTAAGTACTTCAACGATATGATCCAATGGTACATCAGGTTTAGACAGACGATAATGGCTCTTATCTCGCGTCTGTTTAATACCGTGAAGAAGAAAGTACCTGCCGCTGCTGGCCCAAGTAACAAGTGAAGGTCTCGCTCCAATTGACGCAAAGGGGGGGATTGTTGGGTTGAAGATTCGTTCAAGGATTGCGTCATTGGGCTCGGCTATTAGTCCATATGTTTGTGCTCCGGTTTTGGGCCTGTCCAACCGAGAGCCTGTTAGGTTTATTATATAAGTATATGCTTGCATGCATATTAGGTTAACGATCTAGAAGACGATAGCGTTACAGTTTTCTTTCTTTATCGTTCCTGTAAACCTACTAATCCTCTATAGTTGATGTTCTTAATCGAGCTCCTCTGAGGGTTATTTTATAATCATTCGACTCGTTTGATTCATTCTTGACTTGTTCTTTATTTTCGTGTTCTTGCTGTTTAGTATTTATTTACCTGTTTGAGATCTAATCGATCTTTAAGATTAAGTTTTAATCTCATCAGTAATGTTTATGCTAATCCATTTACAATGGCAATTATCAAAATTACAAGTGTTAAGTGTAATTTTTGATTCTTGAAAGTGTTCATATTCATGTTCTTGAACTTATTAAGATTAGATGATCATAGGAATTGCTTGTAACCTTCATGGTAGTTTAATTCATGATCATAATGTGTTTTAATGGAGTCCATAACTTGTCCTCAAGTTATGGAAAATCAAAAGTCACACTTTTATTAAAGCCATTAAAAGAACACAAGAGTTATAAAAATGAAGATTCTTCATTTTTATTACTCAATTAACTCATAAGTTATAAGAAATGAAAAGTTTTGAAAGTTTACAAAACTTGACCTCAAGTTTTGGAACAAGTAAATTCATGATTAAAACTTTAGTTCCAACACTTAGAATTTTAAAAGTTAAAATTCAACCCTTATACTTTATAATATTATAAGTTAATAATATATATATGTATAAGATCAAGTTGTCTTACCGCTAGTACACCTCATTCACGAAGCCGGTCTATAAGGGGGGTATAAGGTTGTTGCATATAAAATGGAAACTTAATGGGTGTCCACTCTCACCCACCGCTTCCTTGATCGGTGGAGGGTCGTTAGCCGAACGGGTAAGACAAGGACTTATAAATTCTCATTAAAAGTATGATAAATATTATAAAGTAATTAAATGCTTTTATTAAATTCCCAATCTTAGTTACTTTAGGAAAAATGTGAATAAGGTGCTAATACATGAAATAACACTTTACACTTTGTTTAAGTCGTTGGTGGAGCGTGTGTGGTTAACCGGCACACTAACTTGGACTTAACAAGGTAAGTAAAGGGTAACTTAAGGTTTATCATAGTATCGGTGGAGCGTGTGTGGTTTACCGGCACATCGATTGAGTGATAAACTTTAAGGGTACCTAGTGATTTACATGGTTACTTCACAACTCATTTTGTGATCCTCGGTATCCCAATCACAAAATTAGAGGGCACACTCGAGATTGAAACATGCCTTTGAAAAGTTCATTGAATCTCAAAAGAATCTAGGAATTTCTAAGAACCAATTAAAAACCTAATATTTATATTTCGTTTTTCATGGTGGAAATTGGTGAATCGTCATTCACCTACCTTTCAAATTTGTTATAGTTTGGATTACGGCATACCTCTTCTAAGTTATAATATATTGTGATTGGATCCTAGCCTTAATATTACATTTGGGTGTTTTATTAAGGACTCTCTTAATATCTAAACTAATCTTGTTCTCTTCTTTCAGATGTCTTCAATCAATGTTGCTTCTGGCTCTAATCCTAATGGCTCATTTACCCTTATGAACTTGTGTGGGAAAGTCACTTTTGATGGATCCATCTTCAATGAATGGATTAGAAACATCAGGATGATTACCCGCTACGTGGAAAAAGAATATGTCCTTGACAAGGAGCTTAAGGAGATTGATGAGACCACTGCAACTCCCTAGGAGATCGCTGACTTCCGGGCACATGAAAGGGATGATACAAAAGTGGCGTGCATCATGTTGGCCACCATGACAGCGGAATTCCAAAAGTCCTATGAGGACTTCTACCCTTTTGAAATGCACCAAGATCTGATGGAAATATACCATCAAAGTGCAAGACAAGATAGGTATGAAATCATCTGCTCCATCATAACAACCATGATGAAGGACGGGGAATCCTTCACGAGCCACATGCTGAAAATGCAAAGGTATGTGGATCGGTTGCTGAAGCTTAATGTGAACTTCCCCGAGGAGCTTGCAATAGATATCATTTTGCACTCCTTACCATCGTGTTATGATCAATTCCGCATGACATATCACATGAATAAGGAAGAGGTCACACTCAGCAAACTTCAGGGGCTCCTCAAGACCTCAGAAACAGGTCTTAAGGGTAAGTCGGTTGTTAACACTCCTACTCCAAACTCCGCCCTGGTTTTGGCAACCGGGAAAGGTCGAGGGGAGAAGATAAAGAGCTCTTCTAAGGGTACCAAGGCTAGGACCCTTGATGGCTCTTCTTCAAGTGGAACCGAGAAAGGTTTCATCACTCCTTCTTCTGACCCAAAAGAGGCTGAATGCTTCTATTGCCATGAAAAATCACATTGGAAGCGGAACTGCCCAAAATACCAGCAAGATGTGAAGGATGGGAAAGTTAAACCCAACCATGTAGGTATTTACATTGTCTTATCGAATAACTCACCCTATTCTAATTCTTGGGTCCTTGATACCGGTTGTGGTATTCATATTTGTTCTGATTTGCAGGGACTAAGAAGAAGTGAGAATGTGGAGCATGGAAGAATAAACTTAATCATGGGGAATAGGAAAGCTTTACCTGTCACCAAGATTGGAGTTTATACTTTATCGCTAAGTAGTGGGTTTAGTTTAGATTTGAATAAATGTTGTTATTCGCCAGAAATGGCAAGAAACATTATTTCCTTTCATGCATTGTATAAAGAAGGTTTCACCTTTTCATTTGATAATGAAGTAGGTTCGATTAATGTTTTCTTTAATAATGTTCTTTATTTTAAAGTATTACCTTGTGATGGTGTGTATAAAACTGTATTTGTGGTTAATAACTTAGGAAATAATGTATTGTGTATTGATTCTGTTAATGATAATAACTTAGATAAAGCATCATTATGGCATTGTCGTCTTGGACATATAAGCAAGAAACGCATAGGCCAACTCCAAAAGGATGGAGTCTTGGAGTCATTTGACCTAAAGTCAGATGATAGTTGCGAATCATGCTTACTTGGAAAAATGACAAAGTCACCCTTCATAGGTTCTTGTGAGAGGGATGAAGGTTTGTTGGATCTCGTACACACGGATGTGTGTGGACCCTTCAAACATGCCACAAGGGATGCTAATCGTTATTATTTGACTTTTACTGATGATTACAGTAGATATGGATATGTCTACTTAATCAAGCATAAGTCAGAGACTTTCGAAAGGTTTAAAGAATTTAAACAGGAAGTCAAGAATAAATTTGGGCAGGAACATTAAGATGCTTTGATCTGATCGAGGTGGTGAGTATCTTAGTTCAGAGTTCCTGGACTATCTTAGGTAATGTGGGATTGTCTCACAATTGATACCTCCCAGGACACCGTAGTTGAATGGTGTGGCTGAGAGGCGTAATCAAACCTTATTGCATATGGTTCGTTCCATGATGAGTCGAGCTTCGCTACCAATCTCATTTTGGGGGTATGCCTTAGAGACTGCGACCCATATCCTTAATCTAGTCCCTACAAAGAATGTTGCCAAAACTCCTCATGAGATGTGGACTGGTAAAGTACCCAAACTAGACCACAACAAGATTTGGGGTTGCGAGGCTTTCATGAGACGCGAGACTCATGATAAGCTCGAACCTCGAAGCAAGAGGTGTATTTTCATCGGCTACCCACATCAATCCTTTGGTTACCTCTTCTACAGACCTAGTGAAAATGTGGTCTTTGTAGCTAGGAGGGCTGTCTTTCGAGAGAGAGAGAGTTCATAAGCCAAGGAAACAGTGGGAGGCAAGTTGACCTTGAAGAAATTCAAGAGTCAAGTGGTGAAGGAACTTCAAACCCTAGCACTCAACTTGAGGAGGAAACTCCTATTGAGCCAATTGACAAGTCTGTACCTCTAAGGCGTTCCACAAGGGTTTGGAATGCACCTGAGCATTACTATGGATTCCATATTACTGCGGAATGTGATACACTTATCAGTGATGAGACACTGATAGGTCTGGATGAACCTAATAGTTATGCGGAAGCCATGGCAGGCCCTGAGTCAGCCAAGTGGAAAGAGGCAATGGACAGCGAGATACAGTCCATGTATGACAATCAAGTTTGGAACTTGGCTGAGAATGTACCAAGTCGTAAGATTGTAGGGTGCAAATGGATCTTCAAGAAGAAGACCGACATGGATGGTAAGGTACACACTTATAAGGCACGACTGGTTGCAAAGGGTTTCTCACAAACTCCAGGAGTTGATTATGATGAGACCTTTTCTCCAGTGGCCAAGATTAAGACTATTAGGGTTCTGTTAGCCATATCCGCATTTCATGATTATGAAATATGGAAAATGGATGTCAAAACCACTTTTCTTAATGGAAAGTTGGCTGAGGATGTTTACATGAGTCAGCCAGAGGGTTTTGTCATTACAGAGTACCCTAATAGAGTGTGTAAGCTTGAGAAATCCATTTATGGGTTAAAGCAAGCACCTCGCAGATGGAATCTTTGCTTTGATGAGAAAGTCAAAGAATTTGGCTTTTCTAAGAGTGAAGATGAATCTTGTTTCTATGTCAAGGCTAGTGGGAGTATAGTTAGCTTTTTGGTATTGTATGTGGATGACATACTACTCATAGGAAATGACATCCCAACTCTGCAGGAAGTTAAGTCTTGGCTTGGGAAGTGTTTCTCTATGAAGGACCTAGGAGAAGCTGCCTTTATTCTAGAGATAAGGATCTTGAGAGACTGGAGTAAAAGACTAATTAGACTTACTCAGAGTACCTACTTGGATAAGGTGCTGAAGAGATTCGGTATGCAGGACTCTAAGAAAGGAGAGTTACCCATCCAGAGTAACGCCAGATTGAGTAAGACACAAAGCCCTAGTACCGAGGCTGAGATAGCATAAATGAGTCGAATACCTTATGCTTCGGCTGTAGGATCGATCATGTATGCTATGATGTGTACTCGACCTGATGTAGCCTTTCCCTTGAGCATGGTTAGCAGGTATCAGGAGAACCCTGGCAAGGCACATTGGACTGCGATAAAGAATATCCTCAAGTACCTAAGGAGGACTAAGGACTGGGTCCTTACCCTCGGTGGGAGTGATGACTTGAGAGTTTTAGGGTATAGTGATGCTAGCTTTCTGACTGATAGGGATAATTTCCGCTCTCAGTCAGGCTGGGTCTTTACCTTAAATGGAGGAGCAATTTCTTGGAAGAGTTCCAGGCAAGAGACAGTGGCTGATTCAACTTGCGAATTAGAGTATATTGCAGCTAGCAAGGCAGCAAAGGAGGCAATATGGCTGAAGAACTTCATTGGAGACCTTGGAGTTGTACCAGCTATTAAGGAGCCAATGGAAATTTTATGTGATAGTGAAAGTGCAGTTGCCTTAGCCAAGGAACCAAGGGATCACAGGATATCCAGACACATTGACAGAGAATACCATTTCATTAGACATCGAATAGAAGAAGGACTCCTCGTGGCAAAGAGGGTATCATCGGATGAGAATCCAGTAGATCCCCTCACGAAGGGACTGACTCGGGTTAAGCATCTCCAGCATGCTCGAAGCATAGGGCTGAAGGATGATATTAGATTTAGTAGTTAGATAACCTCGAAATTTGTAAAGTGTAATTGACATTAGATGATGAATAAAAGGTGTTTTATTTGTGAGTAAAGTGTTGCTATCTCTTGTCGATTGTTTACTATATTTCTTTTGCATGTTTTGAATTCCAGAATAATTATGTTTGGTATATCATATTAATCGAACCTCCACAGTCGGTCATATGTCGGAAGTAGGTATGAATCAAGACTGTCATGAGTGGTTGTAGAGGTCTAAGGTGTTGGACATGGCTACAACAATCATGAGTGCTCATAAGTTCTGAGCATTGGACTCAACCCACGCTCACTGGTATCACTTCATGGAATTTATCTCGAGTGATCGTGAGACGGTAATATCATATAAGTCTTCAAACCTAGAGATATGATTTGTTACTTATGAGTTGGTTATGCATTGATTGTACGTAAACGCATTGGTAACACGATGTTATAAAACATATTCTTGTGTATAATTCGATGAGTAGTAGAACAAACATATGAGTCGAAGTTTATCTGTTCCTTCTTGGATTAGAAGCTGATATCTGGGCCCCTCGATGATTTTGTTTTGACCTATGTACCGGGCCCGGTCAGAACTAAGTTGATGTGTTCAATTAAGTTCTTTGTCAAACAAATCAGAAATCGGGAAACAAACTGTTGGACAATAAGTAAAACATTGTACCATGTATTTGTCCGGCTGATATCTAGAAAAGACGATTATATGATCACTTATCTTAAATGGCGTATCATCATCTTCTCTGTTCCAAGAGACCTTGAAAGAGATACGATTGTTGATCGGTTCCTGAAGTCATACTTGCAGTTATAGTATTAGACTTATCCAAGCGGGAGACTGTTGGATAAGGTGTCTAAGTCCATAACTATTTCTAGTATGTACTTGACCCGACCCAGCATGGTCCATTTGGGTTGCATGGCACCATGCAATTGGATAGGCTAAATGAAAGAAATAACACTTGTGGTTTATTAATATATTATAAGTTCTAATATATTAATAGTATTATTTAATTAGTATTGATCAAGAATTAATTTAGAATTAATTAAGTGATCAAAAGATAACTAATTAAATATATGGGTTGATTATGTAAATTATCCATAACTTGTATAGTGGGCTAAGAGGCTCCATGGATTATCAAGTTGGGTTAAACCCATAGGATGCTCCATGGGAGTTACAAACCCATGGGTCATGGAAATGAAAAGTCATGGCACATTAGGGTTTACACGGTGTAACCCTAGATGTGTCAACACTATATAAGGAACCCATTCTTCACCAAAATTGGCTACACATGAACAAGTGAGGGCTAGGCCGATTTTTGCAAGTGTAAGATTCTTTCAAAGTTTTCTCCTTTGCATTTGGTGTTGTGTGAAGCATTTGAGGCATCACACTTGGAGTGCTAGGCTTACAAGGTTTCAAGGATCATAAGAAACAACAAGGTAAGTTATTCTATCTTTCATTCAAGTTAAAAATTGTTCCCCATGTATGCTAGATAGGAATATAACCTTGGAATTCAACTTTGCATGATAATTAGACAAACATAGATCCAAGGTTATTAGGGTTTCATGTACACTTAGGAGGTGTTAGAATGCTAAAAACCCATCACATATGGGTTGTACTCTTCAGTTGTTCACAGAGCAATATTTGGTGGATTTGGTTCCTATTCCTATGTGTAGGAAGTAGGTTATTATGGGCGTGAATTGGTTGAACCCTAATGGGGTGGTGATAAACTGTGAGCAACAGTTGGTCCAGATTCCAAAGCCAAGTGGGGTAGAGTTATTGTGTTCAACATCGAAGACCAAATGCTATTTTAAGCAGGGTTGTTCCGGATATGTCGCCTATGTTATGGATGCCTGGGATAAGGGTAAGGTGATCATGGATGATGTGTCGATTGTGTGGGATTATCCTGATGTGTTTTTAGAGGATTTTCATGGGCTACCTCCGGAAAGGCAGGTTGAATTCTGGATTGATCTAGTTTCAGGTGCGGCTCCGATATCCAAAAATCCGTATCGGTTGGCTCCTCCCTAGATGCAGGAGTTGTCTACACAACTGCATGAGCTATTAGACATGAGATTCATTCGACTGAGCAGTTCGCCTGGGGGAGCACCAATCTTGTTTGTGAAGAAGAAGGATGGGTTATATCATATGTGCATTGACTACCAGGAGTTGAATAAGGTAACAGTTAAGAACCATTATCCAATCCCGATGATTGATGATCTTTTTAACCAGCTTCAGGGTGTATCTTGGTTCTCCAAGATTGATTTGCGATTGGGTTACCATCAAATGAGAGTTAGGGATGAGCATGTGCAAAAGACAACTTTCTAAACTCGTTTTGCTCATTACAAGTTCATGGTGATGCCTTTTGGGCTCATAAATGTTCAAGCCACATTCATGGATCTCATGTACTGCGTATGTAGACCAATGTTGAATCAATATGTGATTGTGTTCATCGATGATATCTTGGTTTATACCAAGACTCAGGAGCAGCACAAGGAGTACTTGAGGGAAGTGTTGGAGACTTTGAGGAGCAAGAGATACTTTTCAAAAAGTTCTTCGAGTGTGAGTTCAGGTTGTGCGAGGTGCATTTTCTGGGGCACTTTCTCTACCAGAATGGTATTTTGGTCGATCCGGCCAAATTCGAGGTCATGATTTAGTAGGAGGTTCTGAGGTCTGCATCTAATATTCGTAGTTTTCTTGGTTTGGCGGGTTATTATCGGAGATTCATCCACGACTTCTCCAAGATAGTTGTTCCATTGACCTGATTGACAAAAAAGACGGTTACATTTTGTTGGGGGCCTGAGCAACATGTAACTTTTGAGACCTTGAGACAACGGTTGTGCGAGGCACCGATTATGAACCTGTCGGAGGGTGTCGAGGATTTTGTGGTTTATTGTACTGCGTCAATCATATATTTGGGAACATTATTCATGTACAGGGGTCACATGATCGCTTATACTTCAAGGTAGTTGAAGCCTCATGAGCCGAATTATTCGACACATAATTTGGAGTTGTGAGTTCTGTTTTTTGCCCTCAAGATTTGGTAGCATTACCTCTATGGGGTCTATTGTACTATTTATACAGATCACAAGAGCCTAAGGTATTTAATGGATCAGCCGAATCTGAATCTGAGGCAACGTCGGTGGTTGGATGTGGTAAAGGATTTTGATTGTGAGTTCTTTTATCACCCGGGGAAGGCCAATATGGTGGCCAATGCTCTCAACCACAAGGCGGTCGCTGCTCCGATCAGAGACATATGTTTGAGGATGACTGTGATCACTTCGTTGCTGGAGCGAATTCGTGAGGCTCAAGTTCAGGCTATGAAGGAAGAGCACCGAAAGAGTGAGCGTATTGTGGGTCAGGTGGATTCCATGATTTATAATAGCCATGGGTTCTTGACTATGCATCGGAAGGTTTGGGTTCTGTATTGGGGCGATTTGCATCAGGTTTTGATGAAGGAAGCACACAAATATAGGTTCTCCATTCATCCCATGGAGATGAAGATGTATAGGGATCTACGTCTTGATTATTGGTGGCCCTGCATGAAGTGGGATATGGCTTGGTATGTGGAGCGGTTCTTTATTTGTAGGAAAGTGAAGGCTGGGCATCAGAGACCTCACAACAAGATGCAACCGTTGGAGGTTCCTGTATGGAAATGGGAGGAAATAACTATAGATTTCATTACGAAGTTACCCCGAATTGAACGCGGAGTGGGTTCGATTTAGGTCATCGTGGATCGTTTGACCAAGAGCACGCATTTCATCCTAATTTGAGAGAGTATTTTTGCAAATAAGTTGGTTGAGATTTATATCAAGTAGGTCGTGGCACGTCATTGGCTGCCGATATCAGCGGTTTCTAGCAGATATCTCTGATTTATTTCCTGCTTTTGGAAGAGGTTCCATGATGATTTGGGCACTCATCTCCATTTCAGCACTACATTCCATCCGCAGACCAATGGTCAGAGTGAACGGACCATTCAGACCCTAGAGGATATGTTGCGGGCATGTGTTCTCGATTTCGTTGGGATTTGGGATATGTATCTTCCGTTAGCAGAATTTTCATATAACAACAATTATCATGCCAGAATTGATCGACCTCGTTTGGAGATACTCTACAGGAGGAAATGTAGGACCCCAATTTTTTAGGGTGAGGTCGGTCAGCAAGTTATAGGGAGTTATGAGGTAGTACTCAAGACCACTGAGTTGATTTAGCAGGTTCGAAGTAGGCTCCAGACATCTCAGAGTTGGAAAAAGAGTTATGCCGACATGCGCCGATGGGATTTAGAGTTCCAGGTGGGGGACATGGTTCCCCTGAATGTGTCTCCTTGGAAAGGTTTCATCCGGTTCTGGAAGCGGGAAAGTTGTGCCCCTGGTATATTAGTCCTTTCAAGGTTTAGCTCGGGTGGGTCGGATTGCTTATCGCTTGGATCGTCCAGATGAGCTCGGTTAGATTCATAGCTAGTTCCATATCTCTCAGTTGCGAAAGTGCTTAGTGGATGATTCCACAGTGGTACCATTAGAGGATATTCAGGTGGATGACCACCTTAATTATATTGAGAGACCAGTGGTGATCCTTGATCAGAAGACGAAAACCTTCAGGAACAAGGTTGTCGAGTTAGTGAAGGTGCAATGGCAGCACCGCAAGGGATCGAAGTGGACTTGGGAGCCCGAAGATGAGATAAGGGAGCACTATCCAAAGTTATTTGGGGTCGCGGATTTCAAGGACGAAGTCAGATTCAAGTGGGGGGAAATTGTAACGCTTTATTGAGTATGTTCCTTTTTTTCCCTTCATATTTATATTTTGCATTATTGGTCCTCGGAGTTAGTACGCGGGGCGTACCACATGGTATGCTTAGTGTACTAGCTGAGAAGCTAGAATGCGGGGCACACCACACAGTTCGCTTAACATACTAAGGAGGAGTTGATCATGGTTTTGAAGCCTCATACGTTCGGCGTAAAAGGGTTATGCATGGCATACAAGTAGATAAGAAAACCCTAATTTTAGGGTGTTGCACCCTATATAAGGTCCTTAAGTCCCTAGGGATGGCCTCCATTGCCTTAAAACCCTAATATCGAACCCTAATAGCCTTTTTGAGTATCCTTGAGCCATGGTCTTGATTTTGTTGGTTTATGCTCCTGAAAGTGAAAGAAGAAGTTGGTGGACTCATTCATAGGAGGGAAGCTTAAAGATCAAGATTTAGCTACATCTTTTGGTGACTTTAGAGGTATAAAGTCCCAACATTTATCCTTGTATGTTTAGATATCTTCATGTCATGGTTTTTATGCTTTTGGTCCATTTTGGGTTAGTTTGATGTGTTAAGTCATTTGTGGGGCTTATTCTTTTAGATCTAGGCATATTATGAGTTTCTTAAGCTTAAAGGTGCAAACATTATGGTGTTTATGGTCTCATGCATGCATTAAGTCATCTATTAAGTCCTTTTGAGATTTAAGAGCTTCATTAAGCCATGCATGTACGTAATGTTAGCAACTTTACATGATAAACCATCTTAAGAAAGTCAGATCTAAGTTTTGAAGTGAAGTCTTAATGTATTTAGAGTTGGAAATGAAAGGTGGCTGAAAGGTGGAGTACTTTGGGTATACAAGCAGGTACACTTAGTATACAAGCCCTAAAGCAAGTAAGCTACGCGTACGTGCTGAGTACGCACCGTGTACTCAGCCAGTTTGGGCTTCGGAGTTGTGGGCTCTCAGTAATGGGCTATGTTGGATTTTGGTTGCCTTAGGCCTTGTGGGCCATCAGAATTCAAGTGTTTAGCCTAGGAATATTTTTGGACCTTAGATTAAGGCCCATGAAAGGGGATTGGCCCAATTTGGAAAATTAGCCCATTATTGGGCCTTGGATGATTATTTTGGTAATTGGGCCTTTTGGAATGTAGGCTTGAGCCTTAGTCTTGGACCAAAATAGGTAAGGGGTAAAATGGTCTTTTTACCCTAATTTTGTACTGATGGTTACGAATTGGAATCCAATTATTAATTGGATGTAATTTGGTATTGATAGCTCGGGGATTTGTCATACCAGCAACCAAAGATTTATTCGTGTGATTCAACAGTTCGAGGTGAGTTTCCTCACTGTGTTTAGTGGCTCAAAGGCAACAATGGCGTCCCTGGATTTGTTATGCTAGGATACTAGATGGTTGTGTAACTCTTGTATGCTTATATGCTTGTATGCTTACGGGGTGGGGCCCGATGGTTATTATGTATGCTATGATCAGTTATGCTTATATGATTTATATGTGGGCGGGTCCCATTATGCGAGTTTGGACGGGGCCCGTTATCATTCTTTGGGCGGGGCCCGTTGTGCGAGTTTAGGCAGGGCCCATTATACTCTTTGGGCGGGGCCCATTATGCGAGTGTGCGTGGGCACTGTTACACTCTTTGGGCGGGGTCCAATATGTGTTATTATGTATGGTATGTGGTATTTTGGGGAACTCACTAAACTTTGTACTTACTATTTTTAGTTTATGTTTCAGGTACTTCCAGTTGCAAAGGGAAGGGCTCGGGATCATTGCAGAGCACACAACACCTCGTTCCGCATTTTCTTGATTTACTCTGATATGATGTGATGATTGATACATTTGTTTCATCTAGATTTTTATGAGGATGTTTACGGAATACTGGTTTTACTAATTTAAAAATGAAAATTTTGGGTCTTATTTTATGGACTTTACATGTACATACAATGATTCAGGAATGAATGAAACATAGTAAACATACTTCTGATTAGAATTATCAAAGTTAGTCAAAAACCGACCTCCTTTAACTTGGGCCGCAGACCCATTCACCTTTCCATTGGCTCCTCTATTTCCAGTACCATTGTTGCCTAAGTTCACACAACAATCACGCTTGCAATGCCCAACTTGATTGTAGCTCTAACAAACCAAATCCTTTTTCTTTTTGTTAAAGTGGCTTGGGACATGTTCCAGCTTACGTTTGCCATGTCCTTTGTGGTTCTGATTTCTTGGTTTGTTTTCAAGCATGTAAACCGAGGGTTGTCCAAATTTAACTTTCCTTTTGCGTTTATCAGATTTTTCATTTTCCTTCGCACGAGGAGATTCTTCAATACGAATATGAATAGCAAGTTGAACCAAAGACAGTTCCTCCTTTTGATGTTTTAAGTTATGT
Organism: Lactuca sativa; assembly: GCF_002870075.4. Classification (NCBI taxonomy): domain Eukaryota; kingdom Viridiplantae; phylum Streptophyta; class Magnoliopsida; order Asterales; family Asteraceae; genus Lactuca; species Lactuca sativa. The sequence goes on from NC_056629.2 coordinate 92,467,445, forward strand.
TTGAATTCTTTCTAGGATGGAGGAATTTTGTCAATGATGCTTGACACAACAATGGATGGATCCATATTCATACGGTGCAGTTTAAACTGACCATATATGCCAATGAGTTTATTGTATGTTTTAGTGACAAACCTTGAATCGTCCATCGTAAAATTATTAAAATCACTGACCAGGAAATTCTTGCTAGAAGCGTCCTCAGTGATGTATTTCAATTCAAGCGTGTCCCATAAATCCTTAGCATACAAGGCTTCACTATGGATATCTAATAGAGCATCTGACAAACCATTCAGAATGTGAATTTTGCAGACGTATTAATCATTGTCCCACTTCTGTCTCGTCTTTATCACTTCAACTGTCTCAGTAGCACCTTCCTCAACCTACGGTGGTCTTGGAGTAGTCAGCACGTATGTTGCCTTCAGAGTAGTCATCATGAAGTGCATCTTCTTCTTCCAACGCCTGAAATCGACGCCTTCTAACTTCTCCGGCTTTGCAAAATTCATGGTCATCTCGCAGATTGAGTCTCCCATCTACAGAAACAGGAAATATATGTTCAATTCTTTTAGGAATTAGGGTTTATGTTCGAGATCTGAATACCCCTTGGATCGTGTGAACACTTTCTGAACTGATATTTCTACCCTATGCCTGGGTTGCAAGAAATTCAGCCTAGGATAATCCAACAGGACACTTACGATTCTAGGCCCAGAAATTATTAGCCAAATTGCTAGAAGGATTCTATGTTCGTCTAAATAAGAAGAGAGCTAATAATTTTCATGTGTATCTCTTCTCAAAGAGAAGATTCATTTATTTATAATAAATCAGATTAGGGTTTCTCTTAGGGTTGGCCGTCATGGGTTGCTTTGGAGGCAAGCCATGAAATTTGAAATTTAATGAGGATTTAGGGTTTCCAAAACTAACGAGTTTTGTTATTCCAAATATTTATTTGTTTTTCTTTCTTCTTCAAATTCACGCATGTATTTATTTTCAAATTATAAAGCTCACGTCATGTATTTCTCATGTGTGATACTAGTCTCGACACATTTAGCAATTTCTTCAAGCTTTTTTGGAGTAGGTGTCCCTTTACTGTTGTTGTTGTTGTGCTTGGATGTGAGGATGATGATGAAGCCGTTGTGAGTTTACAAAGTTTGATGAATGCTAAAATATAAAAAACATATCGTTCATTAAATCCTATTTATTAGTGTGTTGGTAGACATGTTTCTTTATATCAAATATAGCTTTAATTTATTATGTTACAATTATAGTAAATGTCCAAGTGTAAATATATGTGGAACCCTATATTAACTCTTAAAAATATCCCAAAAGAGCCATTTTTGAGAGACAGGAGACTCCAACATATAGTCACTTATAAGACTGTTTCGCACTGATGTGAGATACACTAACACACCCCCTCATATTCGGAGGCTCGTTGAGGATAACAGGGATGTATTGAGCCATAGGGATGCAGGAAGTTGGCTCTGATACCATGTAAATATATTTGGAGCCCCAAGTTAACTCTATAAAATAGCCTTGTAGAGAGAAGAGAGACTCTGTGAAATCCCCATTTTCGCGGCCAGAAAAGACCGATTTTGTTTATGCTTTAAAAAAAAATCAGAGTACCTTTTTTAATAAAAATGTTGCGGAGTTTGTTCCCGGTAAAATATGATAAATACGTTATCAAAGCATTTCCGAAGAAACGTATTTGTATTCATTTTAAAACATTTGGGATGTCATCGTCAATACAGAAACATAAGCATAAACAGAACTTACATTTATTCTCACTAGTGATTTATATCTCCTTTAATCTCTCAGTGTAATGTGACTTCATATCAACACCTGTGATATAAATAAACTGAGTGGGTCAGGTTGGGAAACCTGGTGAGTACATAGGGTTTTCAACCCACAATAATATAATTATGTTTAATCTTCAAACAATTAATCAACCCAATTACCATCTCCATTATCTTCTTTACTCTTAGGGATTTACCCTAAGAATCAGCTATTCCTCGTTCATTTATTCCTAAGGATTATCGTAAGGAATAGGTACAAAGTCCATCATTACCAAGGTTTATAGATTACAACAGGTGAACACGTAGTCCAAAACATCTGGTAAACACTTAGTTCAAAAATAACTAGTGAACACACTTAGTTCAAAAATACCTAGTGAACACACACAGTTCAAATACCTAGTTAACACAACTAGTTCAAAAATATATAGTGAACACACTTAGTTCAAAAATACCTAGTGAACACACTCAGTTCAAAAATACCTAATGAGGACCTAGTTCAAAAACACCTACAGATTATGAGCCTGCTAGCGTTCCACTGGACTGTCTAGTATCATCCGTGGTCATCATCTATACTCCACTAGATGACTGGATCACTATCAACATTGATGTCTTTCATCGTGTTAACACACAACAACTATTTCATTTTCCCATGTTTTACCCAACACATTTTGTAGATATAAAATACATATACAGTTTAAATCATTTAAAACATGTATAAAAATATTTCACCCAACATAGACAGCAAGTATTCAGACAATATGCACACATAGCATGTAATTTATATTAAAATGCTTCATATCTATGTGTATGATGAAAGAGACTATGCACTCACCTGATTAGGTGGTGACTCTGTACTCGGACAACGCTTCGTTATCTCAAAACAATTTTTCCCTCGACAAAACCTAGTATAAAAACCACTAGGGTTTAGTCTGACGTTAACCACGACTAATTAATATTCTAACTATTATTATAAGTTCCTAATAACGATACTATATTAAAACATAAGCTATACTAGAGGTAGGGTAGGTATAGCTCACTTACAGCGGATTTCCTTGGAAACCGGGATCCGCCGGAGCAGAGTTTCTAAGCCGAAGGCTCTTCTTTTCGGAGCTGTCAGGCGCTCCAAGGCTTCCGCCTCGTGCTAGGTGGTTCCCTAGGCTTTTTGGGAGGTTTAGAGAGAGTTTCTAGAGAAAGAAAGAAAGGGTGAAGGTGTGAGGTTGAGGGTTGCCCCGACACCTCTATTTATAGTGCTCCTGGAGCGTCACCACGTCGTGGTGGACCTCACCACGTCGTGGTGTTGCGTAGGCTCCAAGGCTTCGCCTGGTGCTAACACGTGGCAACGCACATAGAGTAGAAATCAACCGATTTTCAAAAATTCATAACTTTCGCATATGAACTCCTTTTTCGAAGTTCTTTTTTTCCATGCGTAGGTAAAAACAAGATCTACAACTTTCATTTAGACTCCGTCGGCTAGTTCTTGACCGATCTTAAATTTAACAGTAGGAGGAGATTAGACTGTTAAATGACCGCAGAGAATTCGTAACTCCTTCATACGGACTCCGTTTTCGTCTATCTTTTTACCGTTGAGTTCTTATTAATGAGATCTTCAACTCGCATTAAGGATGCGTAAGCGAAAAACCGCTCGAACTAAAATTCGAGTTTCGGGTCGTGCACTGATATGCTAAATCTTAGAAAACTTATAACTTCCGCATACGAAGTCAGATTTGGGCATTCTTTTTTTTGTATGTTCTCGGTTTAATGTATACTACAACTTTTGTTTTGATCACTAAGGCTAAAAGTCCTCTATCTTAAATTCACTATTTACGTCTCCCGGTGCCGTACCGGTTTTACCGAAAAAGTTCGACGAGCCATAACTTCTTCGTTATAACTCGGATTTCGGCATTTTTTATATGTACGGAACCCTTGAGACATATTCTACAACTTGGTTAAGATTATTTATTCTAGATAATCTTTTGTCCAAAATTCGTTTTCGACCCCTATTATCTCTAAATTGACTAGCCCGGATCTACGGACGTTACAGACACCAACATATATAGACAATTATATGACGGACGTGTCACACCGATGTGGGATACACTAACACCAAGCACAATATCAATGACTTCTATAAATCGGTTTTCCGTCTTCCCATAAAGTATCTAATAGGAAAAATCACTAACAAAAATCACATGTTATTAGTATTTTAGAATTGATTTATACAACAAAACAAGTATAAAATATGTAATCAACAACGACATTGACAAGTTTGTGGATCATAATGAATACTTTCAGAAAGTGCTAGAGAAAGTTAAATCGGTGTAACATGAGATGATGAAACTGTGTAAAGAACTTGTGCATTTAGAGATGTCCTTCAACAAATGGCTGTATGCCGTGTCCTTTCTATGAGATCTAACAAGTCTGTTATCGACGTGGCAAGCTTGTCATATGTTATCACTTATATTAATTACAATATCAAAGAACAAAAATCTTTTATTGAATTAGAATGATTGATGCACGATAGGGCCGGCTCAATCAGTTTGGGGCTCTAAGCGGTCAAAAATTTGGGGTCCTTTGACATTACTATAGTTAATGTTATAAACCCTTCTCCTTTATCCGGGCTTGGGACCGGCACTAATAAACTAAAATGTTTACAAATGGCGGAGTTAAATTTTTTTTTTATGTATATGTTTTTTGTGAATATATTTTATGACATAAAGTTAATTTTTCTAGCCTTTTTAGATGCAAATTCTTTAATAAAATTTTCATAATCAATTTCTTTTACTAAATGTTTTTCAATTGACAAAATAGCTAAACCATTTAATCTTTCTTGTGACATTATAGATCTTAAATAATTTTTCAATAGTTTTAATTTAGAAAAACTTCTTTCTGCAGAGGCAACGGTTACAGAAATAGTTAACATAATCCTATAGGCAACATATACATTTGGAAAAGAACTAAACTTTTTAATGTAATTAAGTATATTAATAATTGTATCACGTTCTAAATGTACAATATGTCTTAAAAGTTTTAGTTCATGAAATAAATCTAAACCATCAATATCTAAGCTATCATCATGCTTTAAACATTTTTCAAGATTTAAACAATGTTCTTTTAAAGTATTTTCATCAAATGATTTTAATTTTTCTATACTAAATAGAAAACCAAAAATATTTTTGAACTCGTTAAATTGCACAAATCTACTTTTAAGTGAAGTAATGACTTTATCTACTACATATAAAAAGTAATCAGTTTTAAATAACTGAACATGAGTTTTAATAGTTTCATTAGCAACATTTTCATCATATCGTCTAATTCTTTGAATAATACGTTTTTCATGAAATTCAGGTTTTACGTTCATTTCTAAAGCCAATTCTTTTGCATAATCTAAAGCCTTTTCAAATCCGTTTTCTCTATATTCTTCCAAGAAACACACAAGTCCATTTAGTTGATCTATAGCATTATCGATACACATATCATTTGTTTGCAAGCTTTTACTAACAGTGTTAACACCAAACAAAACACCATACCAAATAATCATTCCTAATAAAAATTGATAGTTTTCAAGTTCATATGTAGCTAAACATTTAGCTTCACTTTTAATTTTTGGATCTCCACAACTTTTGGATAATTGTAAAAGTGCTTTTCTTAATTTTGGTGCTTGAAATCTAATTGCTTTTACACTTTCTACCCTATTTTCCCAACGAGTTTGCGATACTGATTTAAGTGTTAGGTTTGATATATTATCTTGTAATATTTTCCACCTTTGAGTTGATGAATCAAATATCGAATATATACGTTGTATAACTCCAAAAAATTCACTAGCTTTATCATACGAATTAGCCATATCACAAATTACTAAATTTAAACTATGACAACCACACAGAGTGTAGAATGCTCTAGGGTTAATATCTAATAATCTTTTTTGTACACCTTGATGTTTTCCTTTCATATTTGATCCATTGTCATAGCCTTGACCCCTAACATCATTTATATCTAGTCCTATATTTTTAATTTCATCAACTATTGCATCATATAAGCCTTTACCGGTTGTATTATCTACAATTAAAAATCCTAGAAAGTACTCCTTAACTTCAATTGGAGTTGTTGAAAGATCTAAACATCGTAAGACAATTGACATTTGTTCCTTATGACTTGTATCGGGAGTACAATCAAGTATTATTGAAAAGTATTTAGCCTCTTTTACCTTTTTAATTATTTTACTTTTAACTTCTTCTCCTAATAAACTAATAAGTTCATTTTGCATATTGTGTCCAAGATAATGATTATGAATTTCTTTGTCATTAATTCTCCTATTATGTTCTTGCAATCATTTTGCAATCATTATCTTGGACACAATATGATTATGAATTTCTTTGTCATTAATTCTCATAATGATTATGAATTTCTTTGTCATTAATTCTCCTATTATGTTCTTCTCCTAATAAACTAATAAGTTCATTTTGCAATCATTTCAATTATAGTTAAAAAATTACCATTATTTTCTTCATAAATCTTTTCATTTGTTCCACGAAATGCTAAATTATTTTTTTCTAATGTTTTTACTACAGTAATGATTCTTATTAATACATTTTTCCAGTGTTCTTTTTCTTTATTTATTTGTTCTTGGATTTGCTTGTCAATTGTTTTATTATTTGCTAATCTAGTTTCTAAGTCAATCCATGACCTCATATGAAGAATGTGTCTGTTACTTGCTTTGTGTCTTTTTAATATACTAGAAATATTGTTCCAATCATTATTACCTTTATATGCTAATGAACATATAGGTGTATTCACATTAAATAATTTACAACAAAAACAAAAAACTCTATCTACATCTATGGAATAAACTAACCATGTTCGTTCGTATTTTTCTCCATTTGGTATTTTTTGCATGTAAAGAGATGTACTAAAGCTTCTTAAATGTTGATCTTTTGGAAATTTAAAATCATAAATCTTAATAGGACCTTTTTCCATGATTAAATCTCTTAAATTAGTACTAATATTAATCCATCTACTTGGATCATATATGTTTAAAGGCGTGTTATCATTTTCCCTATTAGTTTGTGTAACACCCCAGATTTCCAGGTATTATTTATTCTTGTATTTTTGGGTGAATTGTGAGGAGACTCGGCGAGTTGGAGTCCAAACTCGCCGAGTAGGATCGTGGTTTTGGGCGCGGGTTCGCGTCTGGACTCGGCGAGTCCACGCTGTTTAATGAAACCCTAATTTCTAGGGTTTGAGACCTATTTAAAGGGGCTTATGGCCGTCATTTGCGGCCACCAACCCCTAGAGAGAAACCCTAAAGAGATTTGAGCGTTTTGGGAGAGAGAAGATGCCATTGTTGACCCTTAAAGCTTTTTTTTGGCAAGGCAAAGGAGATTCTAGCTAAGAGAAGGCAAGGGAGGTGGACATCTTTCGATTTTGGAGCTCAGAGCATCATCTTGGAGGTATATTTGGCTCCCTTTTTCTGTTGTTATGTTGAACATGGGGGTTCAGGGCTTCTTGACCCCTTTGTTGGTTAGATTTGATGTCCATTTCGTCCCTATTGTGATGAGTCTTGAGATGAGATCCATAGAGGTCCAGAGAAGCTTTATTCCTTAAGCTTTATGAGGGTTCATGAGAGTATTGACCTAGAGTTGTGCGATATGGGGCTAAAACATCATTTATGAGCAAATTGTTGTTGTTTGAGCACCAAGGTTTGGACTTTACGTAATTATCATGCCTGGGGAGGCCAGATCTATGATTGTATGGAACAGCTCTGACCTCAGAAGTGAGTTTGAGTTAATGCATGGCATGGACTCGCCGAGTCTGATGAACAAACTCGGCGAGTAGCACGAAGTTTGCCCGTAACCACTTAACAAGTGGTCTTGCCGAGTGGAGGGGTCGACTCAGTGATTCAGGGAGAGTCAAGCCTGAACTCGTCGAGTTGTTCTTGAGACTCGGCGAGTTGAGCCGTGGTGGTCCCGCGATTCATGCCAGGTGGAACTCGTCGAGCTAGGGAAACACTCGACGTGTCAAGAGAGGATCCAAGGGAGTCATTGGACACATATAGACTTGCCGAGTCACCCTAGTGCACTCGCCGAGTCCGGTCAAAGTTGATCGTTGACCTTGTTGACCTTTAGGGCTGAGTTCAGTTGTATTTATGGGTTTATTACTTTGTGCGACTAGGCGGAGGCTAGATCACATTTATTCCGAGACAGATATTTACCGAGACACCCGAGGTGAGTCTTCTCACTATACTTTACCTAGTGTAGTAACAGAGTTAAGAGACAGAGTATTATAGAGTTATATGCCTGTGTGATTGCATGTTATTATGTGTTGTGATTTATTGTGATATGTGATATGCATGATTTAGAGTTACAGAGTTGGGACTTTCGGGTCCCTAGAGCTAGGGCCAGAGGGCCCACAGAGAGTTGGGGCTGGAGGGCCCCACTGAGACACATTGACCAGAGGGTCAACAGACTTACAGCCTCGAGTGGCTATTATGTGATTATTGTGGTATTTTGGGGAAACTCACTAAGCTTATGCTTACAGTGTTCAGTGTTATGTGTTTTAGGTACCAGTGATCACCGCGGGAAGGCGTCGGCTTGATTCATACACACACATGGGAATTGGATGTATTTTGATCTTGGGACACATTGTGATTTGAAAACTTGATCTTATGACGTTTTGCGAACGAATTGTTTAATTAAAAATGTCTTTTTCAAAAGTGAAAAATTGTTCTAATTTTTATGGTGTTACAGTTTGTTCGTTATCAATTTCAATATTATTTTGTTCGTTATCATTTTCACTATTAGTTTGTTCGTTATCAATTTCAATATCAGTTTGTTCGTTATCATTTTCACTATTAGTTTGTTCGTTATCAATTTCACTATTAGTTTGTTCGTTATCAATTTCAATATTAGTTTGTTTGTTATCATTTTCACTATTAGTTTGTTCGTTATCAATTTCAATATTAGTTTTTTCATTATCACTATCAATATTAGTTGGTTCATGATCATTATTATCAACATTAGCTTGTTGTTCATTATCAACATTAGTTTGTTGTTGTTCATTACCAACATTTTTGTTTGTAGTTAAATATTTTAAAAACGACCCTTTTTGTTTATCTATAAAAGCTTCTTCTTGCATTTTTCGTTTCCTTTTTGAGGCATCGGATTCGTATTTTCTCTTTGACATGATTATTAACTATTTGATTAATAATAACTATAACTATAGAAAATATGGATTAGGATTATACCGTCACTGAGATAATGGAAAGCTCAAAAATGATGGAATCTGCCAATCTGGAATAAGTTATTGGACGTTCATTCCTGCACAGATCCACAGTTAAGGTTGAATAGAATATATAGAAAAACATGGAGGGTAAATAGTCTTTTATAGATTTTTATATCGTTGACGTGTTTTTCTTTTTCTAAAACACTTTTCAAACACATGAAATTGAAAGTTGTTTTAAAACAATGCAAATGAAATATAAATATAAAAATTTAAAATTACAAACAATTGAAATGTAATTTGGAATGATTGGGACCACCACTTGCTTGAAATAATGCAAATGAAAGATAAATATAAAAAATTAAAATTATAAACAATTGCACTGTGATTTGGAATTATTGGGACCACTTCTTGTGATTGGGACCACTTCTTCCAGTTTACTCTTCATGGATTTTTACTTTTATAATATTTAATTTACCAAACCCATTATAAAAACACAATGAAAATTTTTAGACTTGGGCTTTCATCTGTCTAAATTCTCAATAACTTAAACAATTGAAATCAAGATTACTTAATACAAAAATCATCATTGAAATCATATGGAAAGCTCAACAGATTCCAACACAAGTATTATAAAGTAAATGACAAGATTTCAAAAGTATATAATAGTTGCTCAGTTGCTCACAATTGGCTCAACCTAATTAATTGGTTATTACCCACAGTTAGATAATGACAGATGATGAGATGATACAAAAATCAAAAAAAAAAAAAGTGCAGATACAAAGCATATTACCAACTTACCCTTTTCAATCATTCAATCACCACAATAGAATAGCATTAGCAGCAGAATAACATTAGCAGCAGCAATAGATCATCAAATCAGGAGAAATCAAGAATGAAGAAGGAAGAAGAATTGAAGTCTAAAGATTAAAGAACAGCAGGCGCAGCTTGCAGCGATTCAGCGAGACAACAACACAACAGAAGAGTAGAAGAATCGATTGGAGAAGGGCATGTATTCGAGAACGAGATTGGAAAAAAGAATGAATTATTATGCCGTATCGTCGCTTGATTGAAGAATCGATCAACAATTAGTCAATTATGCCTAATTTTTGGGAAACTACTAACCTTGGATCAAAAATAAACGGGACCCCTTACAATTGGGGGCCCTAAGCCCTATCTTTACTAACAAAGCAATAAGGTCGGCCCTGATGCACGATTTTGTGGGAATGGCATGGTTTTTAGTTTGAGTGCTCTTTTTTATATTTGTTGTTTACCTATATGTATTGTTAGCATATTATTATTATTATTATTATTATTTGTGTATAGTCTTCAGCCCACATGTGACCTCATATAGGATAGACCCAAATCATTATATATATATATATATATATATATATATATATATATATATATATATATATACTCATTATTAGTGAATGAAATCTTTCAAGGGAAATTAATATTACCACATGGTATCAGAGATCCCTCCTACTTCTTCTCACTATCAACCCTAGCCGATCCTTCTACTTTTCCTGCCTTCGTTTAGTTTTTTCTTCCTTATTTGGTCTTCCAGTCTTCCTTATTTCTCATGAAAACCATGAATGACACACCATCATCATCCACAGTTGCCGACAAACCCACAACCATGATTAACATCAAGAATGTCGTCCCTCTTGTTCTTGGTCTTGGTCGTATGAACTACGACATATGGCATGAACTATTTTAAACTCATTTCATTGGCTATGGTGTTGCAGATCATCTTCAACCGCCAACCAAAAAATCTCCTACTCCTTCTAAACAATCGACTCGGTTGGATTCCATTGTGAAATCATGGATTTACAGCACACTATCTCAACCTCTAGTGCACTTTATTTTGAAGAAGAAAACCACTATATCTAGCATTTAACACAATCTTGAACAATTGTTTTGAGATAACAAAGACTTAAAATCAATTCAACTTGATAATGAAATACAAAATATCTCCATTGGTGACTCTTCTATCACTGACTACTACACCCACATCAAGTCTCTTGCGAATATTCATGACAATCAAGATAATCATGTCCCGAAAAAGAAGCTTGGCCTTCACACTCAGTGGATTGTATCCCAAGTTTCATTCTATTTCTACCACCATCAGACACTACAAACCTTTACCAACATTCATGGAAACTCATTCCATGTTTGTTGTAGAAGAACACCAAATGCTCTAAGATCAACAACAACAGCCGATCTCACATCATTCGAATCACTCTTCTTCACAAGTAATTCCGTGTTACTGAGACTATGACCCAAGAATCCAATACTTTTTTTCATGGTGGGTACGTAGTTGAGGCGGGAATGGTCACGATGGTCGGGTTCCAAAAATGGCAGTGGCTGATTTGAAGGTGGGCAACGTCACTAACGACAACAGTCGTCAGTTCCCAATGGGTGGGGGTTCTATTGGTATCCTCTATCGAGCCCACAACACACAGGCTTGCTTCCTGCTCCTTAAGTTGGATTCCAACAACATGCAGCAGCCCAACAACCCTCTAATGGGTCTATTCCAGCGAGTCTTCAACCATTTCAGCTTTTTGTCCCAGCTACTACCCCAAGCCCATACCTACATGCCTTGATTACTCCATCGCAGGCCCAACAACCATCATGGATCACTCCCTCAATGTCAACTTCTACTCAACAACCCATTATCATTCCATGAGCATTCCAAACTTCATTCATGTTGGCCTCGGACAACAGAGGATGGTACATGGACACTGGTGCAATGTCCATCATCATGTAGATTCAGGTATACTAAAAAATATTTCTAATAAGAGTAATTTTTCTTCATCTGTATTAGTTGGTGATGAATCCTCAATTCCTGTAAGTAAAGTTGGTCATTCTACTCTTCTGCATCCTAACCCATATCACACTTTGGTCTTGAAAAATGTTTTCATAACTCCTCAAATCATTAAAAATCATATTTATATCTGTCAATTTAAGCTTGAAAATAAATGCACAATTGAATTTTACCCCTATGGTTTTTCTGTGAAGGATTTATGAACCAAACAAACTCTTATGTGATGTGACAGAACTGACGATCTTTATCCTGTCACAACTCCCACTCGTCAAGTTTGTCTATCCATCACTCCGATTGTTTGGCACCAATACCTTGGTCACCCCATTCATCATGTTTTCAGTCATCTAGTTGATAATCGTTTTATTTGTTGTTCTACAAATGAAATTTCTAGTACTTGTGAACCTTGTCAATTAGACAAACATGTGAAGCCGCCTTTTACTTTATCTACTTTTGTTTCACATTTTCCCTTCCATATTGTTCATACTGATGTTTGCACATCTCTTGTCATGAGATTTAGTGGTATAAATACTATGTCATCTTTATTGATAATTATCCTCATTTTGTGAGGATTTACCCATTTTGTGCAAAATATGAAGTTTTCTCTAAATTCCTTCACTTTCGAGATCGTTAAAAATCACTTCAACACCAACATTAAATTTTTTCTATGTGACAACGGAGGTGAGTTTGACCATCATAAATTTCATAACCTTGGTAATCAAAACGGTATTAAAATGGGCTCTTCATGTCCCCACACCTCTCAAAAAAAGGGGAAATTATAATGGATGTTATGCACCATTAATAACATTGTCTGTACTCTCCTTCTTCATACTCACCTTCCTCCTACATATTGGGTCGAGGCATTACATATGGAAGAAAACATTCTAAATATTCTCTCCTCTATCACTCTCAATAATGACATTCCATTTCACAAATTCTATAATAAAATCCCCACTTACAAACATTTGCGTATCTTTAGATATCTATGTTTTCCTAACATTGTTACTCCTCATAAGCTCTCACCTCGTTCCACCCCATGCGTTTTCCGCAGGTATCCTTCCAATCATAAAGGGTATCGATGTCTTGAGCTTCACACTAAGAAAATCATAGTCTCTAAACATGTTATCTTTGATGAAACTATTTCCCCTTCAGATCCATGATACCTACTTCCGCTCCACCATATTCTTTTCTAGAAAATATTAATCGTATCCCTCATTCCTTTACTCCATATACTGAAAAATTATACCTGAGCCTTCCGATCCTGATCCAATCACTACTGATGTATCTTCTGTTGGATATAGTGTCTAAGTCCATAACTATATTTGGTATGTACTTGACCCAACCCGGCATGGTCCATTTGGGTTGCACTTCACCCGAACAATTTATGGATAATCTTTTGAGAATAGTATAAGTTATGATTTATTAATATATTATAAGTTCTAATATATTAATATAAAATCATATTATTTAATTAGTATTGATCTATATTTAATCTAGGATTAATTTAGAGGTCAAAAGTACTATTAATTAAATATGGGCTCTTATATTTATATAGTGTAGGCTAATCCTTATTTGGAATGGGCTTGGCTTGCTCGGAAAGTCCATGGATACTTTATGAAGCTTTAACCCATGGATCTCATGGAAATGAAGAGACATGGGTATTAGGGTTTACATGGATGTAACCCTAATCCACCACACTATATAAAGAAGGCTTTGGTTCTTGAAATCACACTAGTTGTGGTGAGTAAAGTAAGAGGGCCGATTTCAAGATAGTTGTGACTATTCTATCAAGGTTCCAAAGTTTGTGGTTATTTGTGATTTCCATTTGAGGCATCCACACTATTGGTTCTAGGCTCTCAAACTCCAAGCAATCAACTACAACTACAAGGTAAGTAATTCTACCAGCTTTATTTTATTCAAGTTCCCTATGCCATGCTAGATAGGATAAGAACCTTGGAAAATTAATTATTTGCATGTATCTTAGTCAAACATAGATCCAAGGTTTCTAGTGTTGCATGTACTCCATAGGAGTGTTAGAATGCTCAAAACCCATCAGTGGTATCAGAGACAAGGCTTGTTTGTTTGATACTTGATGAAAAATATTGGAAAAAGTCGATTTTTTTATTGTCTTCCTGCTGAACTCGCCGAGTCCATGGGGGGACTCGCCGAGTTCATGTGTAACTTCATCCTACTCGCCGAGTAGGTTTGTGCACTCGACGAGTAGTAGCCTCAGAATGCAGAATTTCGACTTTTGCTGCTGGAAATGGACTAGAAACATTACACTAAACTGTTTTGGTGTTATAAAACTTGTTTTAGATGGTGTAATGTTTATGCTAATCCATTTACAATGGCTATAATCAAAAACTACAAGTTTTATGAGTAATGTATGATTCTTGAAATGTTCATAATCATGTTCTTGAACTTATGAAGATTAGATGATCAGATGAATTGTTTGTAACCTACTTGGTAGTTTAATTCTTCATCATAATGTGTTTTAATGGAGTCCATAACTTGTCCTCAAGTTATGGAAAACCAAGAGTCACGCTTGAATTAAAACCATTAAAAGAACACAAGAGTTAGAAAAATGAAGAGTTTTCATTTTAATATTCAATTAAATTCATAAGTTATAAGAAATAAAAAGTTTTGAAAGTTTACAAAACTTGCCCTCAAGTTTTGGAACAAGTAAAGTCATGATTAAAACTTTAGTTCCAACCCTTAGAATTTTAAAAGTTAAAATTCAACAGTTATACTTTATAATATTATAATTTAATAATATATATATATATATATATATATATATATATATATATATATATATATATATATATATATGTATAAGATCAAGTCGTCTTACTGCTAGTACGCCTCATTCACGAAGCCGGTCTATAAAGGGGGGGGGGGGGGTATAAGGTTGTTGCCTATAAAATGGCAACTTAATGGGTGTCCACTTTCACCCACCGCTTCCTTGACCGGTGGAGGGTCGTTAGCCGAACAGGTAGGACAAGGACTTATAAATTCTCATTAAAAGTATAACTATAATACTAAAGTAACTAAACTTTATTGAATTCCCAATCTTAGTTATTTTAGGAAAATGTGAATAAGGTGCTAATCCATGAAATTACACTTTACACTTTGTATAGGTCGTTTGTGGAGCGTGTGTGGTTAACCGGCACACTAACTTGAACTTAAAAAGATAGGTAAAGGGTGACTTAATGTTTATCATATTATCGATGGAGCGTGTGTGGTTAACCGGCACATCTATTGAGGGGTAATACATTAAGGGTACCAAGTAATTTGCATGGTTACTTCACACCTTGTTTTGTGATCCTCGACATCCCAGTCACAAAACTTGAAGGGCACACTCGAGATTGAAACATGCCATTGAAGAAATTTCAATGTATCTCAAAGAATCTAGGAGTTTCTAAAACAATTAAAACCTAAATAAATATTTCGTTTTTCATGGTGGAAATTGGTGAATCGTCATTCACCTACCTTCAAATATTTTATTGCTTAGATTACGACATCCCTCTTCTAAGTTATAAAATATTATGTTAGATCCTAGCCTTAATACTACATTTGGGTGTTTTATTAAGGCCTATCCCTAATCTAATCTAACATATTCCCTATTCTTTTTAGATGTCTTCCAATAACAATGCTTTTTGCTCTAACCCTACTAGCTCCTTCTCTCTCATGAATCTTTGTGGGAGAGTCATCTTTGATGGATCCAACTTTACTGATTGGATCAGAAACGTCAGGATGGTCACTCGGTATGAGAACAAAGAATATGTTCTCGACAAGGAGCTAAAGGTACCCGAGCCAACTGCTACTCCTGAAGAGTTTGCTGAATATGAGGTACATGAACGAGATGCTACAAAATTGGCATGCATCATGATGGCAACCATGACATCCGAGCTCCGAAAGTCCTATGAGGACTATTATCCTTTTGAGATGCACCAGGACTTGATGGACCGCTACCATCAAAGTGCTCGTCAAGAGCGATATGAAATAATCTCCTCCATGATAACAACCCGAATGAAGGATGGTGAACCCATCACGGGCCACATGTAGAAAATGAAAAGGTATGTGGACCGTTTACTGAAGCTGAATGTGAACTTCCCCGAGGAGTTAGCAATAGACATCATTTTGCACTCCTTACCATCGTGTTATGGTCAATTCCGCATGACATATCACATGAACAAGGAAGAAGTCACCCTCAGCAAACTTCAAGGAATCTTGAAGACCGCCGAAAGTGGTCTACAGAATAAGTCGGTTGTTACTACTCCTACTCCTACTCCAACTGCAGCCAATGTCTTGGCAATCGGGCATGGCAAAGGGAAGAAGAGAAAGAACCCTTCTAAGGCTACCAAGGGTAAGACCCTTGATGGATCCTCTTCAAGAAAAAACAAGAAAGGTTTTGTCACTCCTTCTGCTAACCCTAATGAGGTTGAATGCTTCTATTGCCATGAAAAGTCACATTGGAAGCGAAACTGCCCAAAGTACCAGCAAGATTTGAAGGATGGGAAAGTAAAATCCAACCATGCAGGTATATACACTATATTGTCTAATAACTCACCTCATTCTAAGTCTTGGGTCCTTGACACAGGTTGTGGTATTCACATATGTTGTGATTTGCAGGGACTAAGAAGAAGTGAGAATGTAGAGCAGGGAAAGATAAATTTGATCGTGGGAAACAGGAAAGCTTCACCTGTCACCAAGAAAGGAGTTTATTCCTTAGTGCTAAACAGTGGGTTTACATTAGATTTGAATAAGTGTTATTATTCACCAGAAATGTCAAGAAATGTTATTTCCTTTCATGCATTGAATAAACAAGGTTTTACCTTTTGTTTTGATAATAATAATGGTAGTATTGATGCTTTCTTTGATAATGTTCTTTATTTTAAAGCATTACTTGTGATGGCATGTATTAAATTGTATCTGTTGTAGATAATCTAGGAAATAATGTATTGTGTATTGACTCTTCCACTAGCTTAGATAAAGCATCTTTATGGCATTATCGTCTTGGACATGTAAGCAAGAAACGCATAGGCCAACTCCAAAAAGATGGAGTCTTGGAGTCATTTGACCTAAAGTCAGATGATAGTTGTGAATCTTGTTTGCTTGGTAAAATGACAAAGTCACCTTTTACTGGCACTTGTGCTAGGGGTGAAGGTTTGTTGGACCTCATACACACGGATGTGTATGGTCCCTTCAGAACCGCCACAAGAGATGCTAATCGGTTCTATGTGACTTTCACAGATGATTTTAGTAAATATGGATATGTCTAATTAATCAAGCATAAGTCAGAAACCTTTGAGAAATTCAAAGAGTTTAAGCAAGAAGTGGAGAATCAGTTGGGCAGGAACATTAAGATGCTTCGATCCGATCGTGGTGGTGAGTATCTTAGTATTGAGTTCCTTGACTATCTTAAGGAATGTGGGATTATCTCACAACTGACACCTCCTACAACACCACAGTTGAATGGTGTAGCTGAGAGGCACAATCGGACCTTGTTGGACATGGTTCGTTCCATGATGAGTCGAGCTACGCTACCAGTCTCATTTTGGGCGTATGCCTTAGAGACTGCGGCCCATATCCTTAATCTAGTCCCTACAAAGAAGGTTGCCAAAACACCTCACGAGATGTGGAATGGAAAAGTTCCCAGTCTAGACCACATCAAGATTTGGGGTTACGAGGCTTTCGTGAGACGCGAGACTCATGATAAGCTCGAACCTCGAAGCGAAAGGTGTATTTTCTTCGGCTATCCTCAGAAATCCTTTGGCTATATCTTCTACTGACCCAGTGATAATGTGGTCTTTGTAGCAAGAAGAGGATTTTTTTACGAGAGAAAATTCATGAGTCTTGGAGACAGTGGGAGGCAAATTGACCTTAAGGAAATTCAAGAGTCAAGTGGTGAAGGAACCTCAAACCCTAGCCCTCGACCTGAGGAGGAAACTCCTGTGGAGCCGACTGAAGAATCTATACCTCTGAGCTGTTCCACCAGAGTTAGGTACGCACCTGAGCATTATTATGGTTTCCATATTACTACAGAAGGTGAGACACTTATTAGTGATAACACACTGGTAAACCTGGGTGAGCCTAGCAGCTACACGGAAGCCATGGCAGGCCCTGAGGTTGCTAAATGGAAAGAGGCTATGGGTAGCGAGATACAGTCCATGTATGACAATCAAGTTTGGAACTTGGTTAACAATGTACCTGATCGTAAGATAGTTGGGTGCAGATGGATCTTCAAGAAGAAGACCAACATGGACGGTAATGTACACACTTATCAGGAAAGACTAGTTGCAAAGGGTTATTCTCGAACTCCGGGAGTTGATTATGATGAGACCTTTTCACCAGTGACCAAGATTAAGTCTATTAGGGTTTTGTTAGCCATTGCTGCATTTCATGACTATGAAATATGGCAAACGGATGTCAAAACTGCTTTCCTTAATGGAAAGTTGGCTGAAGATGTCTATATGGTTCAGCCAGAGGGTTTTGTCAGTACAAAGTACCCCAATAGAGTGTGTAAGCTCGATAAATCCATTTATGGATTGAAACAGGCACCTCGCAGATGGAATCTTTGCTTTGATAAGAAAGTCAAAGAATTTGGCTTTTCAAGGAGTGAAGATGAATCTTGTGTCTATATCAAGGCTAGTGGGAGAATAGTCAGCTTTTTGGTACTGTATGTGGATGACATACTACTCATAGGAAATGACATCCTAACCCTGCAGGAAGTAAAGTCCTGGCTTGGGAAGTGTTTCTCTATGAAGGACCTTTGTGAAGCTGCCTAGATCTTAGGGATAAGGACTTTGAGAAATAGGAGTAAAAGACTAAATGGACTTAGTCAAAGCACCTATGTGGACAAAGTGTTGAAAAGATTCAACATACATAACTCCAAGAAAGGTGAGTTACCCATCCAGAGTAACGCCAAATTGAGTAAGACACAAAGCCGTAGTACAAAGGCTGAGATAGCAAAAATGAGTCGAATACCTTATGCTTCAGCTGTAGGATCGATCATGTATGCTATGACGTGTACTCGACTTGATATAGCCTTTGCGTTGAGCATGGTTAACAGGTATCAGGGGAACCCTGGCAAGGCACACTGGACTGCGGTAAAGAATATCATCAAGTACCTACAGAGGACTAAGGACTAGGTCCTTACCCTCGGTGGGAGTGATGACTTGAGAGTTGTAGGGTACAGTGATGCTAGCTTTCAAACTGACAAGGATAATTTCTGCTCTCAGTCGGGTTGGGTCTTTACCCTAAACGGAGGGGCAATTACTTGGAAAAGTTCCAAGCAGGATACAGTGGCTGATTCCACGTGTGAATCAGAGTATATAGCAGAAAGCGAGGTAGCAAAGGAGGCTATATGGCTAAAGAACTTCATCGGAGACCTTGGAGTTGTACCAGCTATAAAGGAGCCAATGAAGATTTTCTGTGACAGCAATAGTGCAGTTGCCTTAGCCAAGGAACCAAGAGATCATGGGAGATCCAGACACATTGACAGAAAATATCACTTCATCAGACATCGAATAGAAGAAGGAATCCTCGTGCAAAGAGGGTATCATCGGATGAGAACCCAGAAAAATCCCCTCACGAAGGGACTGACTTGGGCTAAGCATCTCCAGCATGCTCGGAGCATAGGGCTGAAGGATGATATTAGTTTTAGTAGTTACATAATCTTGAAATTTGTAAAACGTAATTGACATTTGATGATAAATAAAAGTTGTTATTTATGAGTAAAGTGTTGCTATCACTTGTCAATCGTTTACTATTATTTCTTTTTGCATGTTTTGACTTCCAGAATAATTATGTTATGGTTTATATGATATAATTCAAACTCTCCACAGTCGGTCATATGTTGGAAGTAGATATGAATCAAGACTGTCATGGGTTGGCTTGTAGAGGTCTAAGATGTTAGACAAAGTGGGGCTACAATACTCATGAGTGCTCAAAAAGTCTGAGTATTGGATTCAACACACGCTCACTAGTATCACTTCATGGAATTTATCTCGAGTGATCGTGAGACGGTAATATCATATAAGTCTTCAAACCTAGAGATATGATTTGTTGCCTATGAGTTGGTTATGCATTGATTGTACGAAAACGCATTGGTAACTCGATGTTATAAAATGTACCTTTGTGTGTAATTCAACAAGTAGTACAGAAAACATATGAGATGAAGTTTATCTGCTCCTTCTAGGATTAGAAGCGATATCTGGGCCCCTCGATGATTTTGTTTTGACCTATGTACCGGGCCCGGTCAGAACTAAATTGATGTGTTCGGTTAAGTTCTATGTCAAACAAATCAGAAATCGGGAAAAAAATGTTGGACAATAAGCAAGACCATGTTCCATGTATTTCTCCGGCTGATATCTAGAACAGAGGATTATATGATCACTTATCTAAAATGGCGCGTTCTAGTTCAACAGAGTTTAAAGAGCTACGATTGTTGATCGGTTCCTGAATTCATACTTGCAACTATAGTTATTAGACTTATCTATTGGATATAGTGTCTAAGTCCATAACTATATTTGGTATGTACTTGACCCGACCCTGCATGGTCCATTTGGGTTGCACTTCACCCGAACAATTTATGGATAATCTTTTGAGAATAGTATAAGTTATGCTTTATTAATATATTATAAGATCTAATATATTAATATAAAATCATATTATTTAATTAGTATTGATCTATAATTAATCTAGGATTAATTTAGAGATCAAAAGTACTACTAATTAAATATGGGCTCTTATATTTATATAGTGTAGGCTAATGCTTATTTGGAATGGGCTAGGCTTGCTTGGAAAGTCCATGGATACTCCATGGAGATTTAACCCATGGATCTCATGGAAATGAAGAGACATGGGTATTAGGGCTTAGATGGATGTAACCCTAATCCACCACACTATATAAAGGAGGCTTTGGTTCTTGAAATCACACTAGTTGTGGTGAGTAAAGTAAGAAGGCCGATTTCAAGATAGTTGTCACTATTCTCTCAAGGTTCCAAAGTTTGTGGTGATTTGTGATTTCCATTTGAGGCATCCACACTATTGGTGTTAGGCTCTAAAACTCCAAGCAATCAACTACAACTATAAGGTAAGTAATTCTACTAGCTTTATTTGATTCAATTTCCCCATGCCATGCTAGATAGGATAAGAACCTTGGAAAATTAATTATTTGCATGTATCTTAGTCAAACATAGATCCAAGGTTTCTAGGGTTGCATGTACACCATAGGAGTGTTAGAATGCTCAAAACCCATCATCTTCCTCTCAGAATCCTTCTAATCACCTCGATCACACTGCCGATGACGTCACCATGACGGCCCTGGCGACCTCCTCCTCGTACATTGTCATCCACCTCTAATCCTACTCCATTTTATTAACATCTTATGCCCACTCAATTGAAAAAGGGTATTAAGAAACTCAATATTCATATAGAGTCCTCATCTCCTGTCCTCAGTCTTAGTTACAGGCTTTTCAAGAAGTTGAGATTTTGTGTATTAAGCACTTAATGGGCATGCAAAGTCATAAAGTTGGAAACTTTATGACTCTTAGTAGTATTTTGGTCTTGGATCTGAAATTTGGACGTGAGACCTTAATGCTTTAAGCTCTTATGGAGGAAAGAAGGATCTTAGCGTACGACATGCGTACCCTAGCGTACGCCACACGTACGCGGTCAACCTCCCGACTTCGGTCAAAGTAGGAGTACACCTAGCATAGGAGCTGAGTACACTCCAAATAGTCAGCTGAGTGGACCAACTTGACTCCTTGACCCATTGACTTTGACTTTAACCAAGGTTGAACATGTTTGAATTAAGGGTATTTTGGGTAATTTGAGCTATAGTTAAGCCTTGGTGTCTATCTATAGAGCCAGTATTTGGAGCAGTGTATTACTCAGCTATTCGTTAAAATGTGATGTGATTCTTCCTGACTATATATGTGGGTCGAAGGCACCAATTTTGGCCCACTAATATTATTTATTTTGTTTAGGATAGTGCTATGATAGTATGTGGTTGATTAGTAGATCTATATGACTATCTGTATTTTACTTGTTCTGTGTTTATGTTTATATGTTACATATGCGACATATTAAGTTGGGTTGATGTTGTATTGCTTTGTGTTATGGGCAACAAACCTGTGAGCATTCCAGATATGAGATGAGGGCCCGAATGGCATGCCAAACTCATACTGAGGGCTCAGGAGCATTCCCGATATGAGTTGAGGGTCTGAATAGCATGCCAGACTCATATTGAGGGCTTAGGCGTATTCTAGTCTTTCAAGTTGTAGACCCAATATATGTTGTTATGTGTGTGTGTGTGCTGCTACTTTAGGGAACACACTAAGCTTTGGCTTATAGTTTTTAGTTTATGGTTTCATGTACTTCATAGGAACATGGGAAGGAAAATGTGTGATCGTACACAACTTCATGTTTTGTCACTGGATCTTGGGGAAAACTCTGAATTGGAAATAATAATTTTGAAACAATAATTATTTTTGAAAATAATGATGATGAATGGTTGATTTTGAATATTTTAAATTAATTGTGATTTTGTATTGTTACAAGTTGGTATTAGAGCCTTGATTTGAGAGAATTAGGTAAGCATTTGTGTGAATCCAGACTCAAACTAGGGAACTACAAATGTTTTTAAAAACTGATTTTCATTTTTTTTCAAAAGTAAACAAGGAAGGATGTGATGTGTACGATCAGTTGGAGCAAGAAAGTATAACCTAAATTACCCACACCGTTGTTTTTTATTATGTTTATAATAGAACAGCTTGCTAGCGATAAGCAAGATATCTTTAGGAATTGCGTGATAGAATTGTGTGATAATTGATGCCTGATATCCTAAGGTTTCTTTATTGTTTAAAATTAACATCGTTACTGTAGTTGCTTAGTATATGCATCATAGTTGTACATAACTATGATTATATAGCCTAATAATGTTTGGGTTAGCCTTATTTCGTATTCTTGTTTAATGAGGGCTTAGGGTAGAATTAGGTATTCGACTGCTCATAGGATCCAGTGTTATGTATGATTAGCCTACACGAGTGCTCCATGGTTGGTGAAAGCCTCATGGATGAGTTATGTGGGGTTAGCCGTACATTTGAGGAATGTTTATCCTTTCTCTAGGAAGTGAGAATAGTATGCATATATATATATATATATATATATATATATATATATATATATATATATATATATATATATATATATATATATATATATATATATATATATATTCTAGTGTGTGTTGTTAGGGTTGTTGCGATGATCATTTGAGACAAATATGGGTAGGTGCGGAAGGTAGTATAGGCTCGTAGTAATGGAAGCACGAGACCCATACGCGTAGCAGGGAAGTCACAGCCCTTAAGGTTTTGTTGTTTGGAATAGCTCATATGGTATGAATTGTGCCTATTCTAATATTTTTTTTAGTTTATTTTTAGTATGGTGGTTACGAGGAGATTCAATTCAGGAGCTGGATTGAGTGGCCAGGATAGCCCATGGTTGACTGAAGAGGATATTAGGACATTGATTTCTACTAAGGTTGTGACTTCTGTTCGGGGGCAGATACTGGAGTTGTTTGGTTTGAGAGAATTGGATGAGCATTCGTGTTAATCCAGACTCAAACTAGGGAACTGAAAAAGTTTTTAAAACTTATTTTCAAAAAATTGTTTTCAGAAGTAAACAAGGAAGGATGCGATGTGTACGATCAGCCGAAGCAAGAAAGTATACCCCAAATTACCCACACAGTTATTTGCTATTATGTTTATGATAGAACAACATGCTAGTGATAGGCTTGGGATCTTTTGGAATTGCATGATAGAATTTCCTAATAATTGATCCCTGATAGCCTAGGGTTTCCTTCTTGTATGAAATTGACATCATTATTGTAGTTGATTATTGTATGCATCATAGTTGTACATAACTCAGATTCTATAGCCTGAGAATGTTTGGTTTAATGTTATTTCCTATTCTTGTTTGATGAAGGGCATAGGTTAGGAACGGGAATTCAACTGCCCATAGAATCCAGTGTTATGTATGATTAGCATACACTAATGCTACAGCGTTGGTGAAAGTTTCATGGATGATTTATGTGGGGTTAGATAGCCAATTGAGGAGTGTCTAGCCCTTCTCTAGTAAATAAGAATAGGATGTATGTGCATTCTAGTATGTGTTGTTAGGGTTGTTATGATGATATTTTAAGATAAATATGGGTAGGTGTGGAATGTAGCATGGGCCCATACTATTGGAAGCACAGGACCCGTACACTTAGTAGGGAAGTCACAAGCCCTAGGGTTTAGTTGTTTGGAATAGCTCATATGGTATGAATTTCGCCTCATCAGATATTTTATGGTTTATTTTTAGTAGGGTGGTTACGAGGAGATTCAAGTTAGGAGTTGGATCGAGTGGCCAGGATAGGCCATGGTTAACTGAGGAGGCGATTATGATGTTGATTTCTGCTAAGGTTGTGACTATTCTCTAGGGGCAAATACCGGAGCTGTTTGGTTTGACAAAATTGGGTGAGCATTAGTGTTAATCCAAACTCAAACTAGGGAACTACAAAAGTTTTTAAAACTTATTTTCAAAAAGCTGTTTTCAAAAGTAAACAAGGAAGGATGCGATGTGTACGATCAGCCAGAGAAAGAAAGTATACCCCAAATTACCCACCCTGTTATTTGCTATTATGTTTATGATAGAACAACATTCTAGTGATAGGCTAGGGATCTTTTGGAATTGCATGATAGAATTTCCTGATAATTTATACCTGATAGCCTAGGGTTTCTTTCTTGTATGAAATTGACATCATTACTGCAGTTGCTTATTGTTTGCTCATAGTTGTAGATAACTAAGATTCTATAGCCTGAGAATGTTTGGTTTAGTGTTATTTCCTATTCTTGTTTGATGAATGGCTTAGGTTAGGATCGGGTATTCGACTCCAGTGTTATGTATGATTAGCATACATTAGTGTTGTAGGGTTGGTGAAAGTTTATTGGATGAGTTATGTTGGGTTAGCTAGCCAATTGAGGAGTGTCTAACCTTTCTCTAGGAAGTGAGAATACGATGCATCTGTATTCTAGTATGTGTTGTTAGGGTTGTTGTGATGATATTTTAAGATAAATACGGGTAGGTGTGGAATGTAGTATGGGCTCGTACAATTGGAAGCACAGGACCCGTACGCTTAGCAGGGAAGTCACAAGCCCTAGGGTTTTGTTGTTTGGAATAGCTCATATGGTATGAATTGCACCTCATCTGATATTTTCTGGTTTATTTTTAGTATGGTGGTTATGAGGAGAATTCAAGTCAGGATTTGGATCGAGTGACCAGGATAGGCCATGCTTGACTGAGGATGAGATTATGATGTTGATTTCTGCTACGGTTGTGACTGTTATCCAGGGGCCGATACCGGAGTTGTTTGGTTTGAGAGAATTGGATGAGCATTCATGTTAATCCAGACTCAAACTAGGGAACTACAAATGTTTTTAAACCTGATTTTCAAATAATTGTTTTCAAAAGTAAACAAGGAAGGATGTGATGTGTATGATCAGCCGAAGCAAGAAAGTATACCCCAAATTACCCACACTGTTATTTTTTATTATGTTTATGATAGAAAAACATGCTAGTGATATGCTACAGATCTTTTGGAATTGCATGAAAGAATTGCCTGGTAATTGATCCCTGAAAGCCTAGGGTTTCTTTCTTGTATGAAATTGACATCATTACTGTAGTTTCTTATTATATGCATCATATTTGTATATAACTAAGATTCTATAGCCTGAGAATGTTTGGTTTAGCATTATTTCCTATTCTTGTTTGATGAAGGGCTTAGGGTAGAATTAGGTATTCGCCTGCCCATAAGATCTAGTGTTATGTATGATTAGCATACACTAGCGCTGTAGGGTTGGTGAAAGTTTCATGGGTGAGTTATAAGGGGTTAGCCGGCTAATTGAGGAATGTCTACCCTTTCTCTAGGAAGTGAGAAAAGGATGCATGTGTATTCTAGTATGTGTTGTTAGGGTTGTTGTGATGATATTTTGAGACAAATGCGGTTTGGTGCGGAAGGTAGTATGGGCCCAAACTACGAGAAGCACAGGACCCGTACACGTAGCAGGGAAGTCACAACTCCTAGGGTTTTGTTGTTTGGAATATCTCATATGGTATGAATTGTGCCTCATCTGATATTTTCTTGTTTATTTTTAGTATGGTGGTTACAAGGAGATTCAAGTCAGGAGTTGGATAGGCCATGGTTGACTAAGGAGGAGATTAGGACGTTGATTTCTGCTAAGGTTATGATTGCTATCTGAGGGCAGATACCGGAGCTCTTTGGGTCTATGAAGACCGCCATGATTGAGTACTTTGATTATCGTTATGCTACTCTCACTTAGATTGCCGCTATTGTAGCTAGCGCAGCTGTCGCTGCTACAGGGATTGGCGAGGGTAGAGGCTTCAAGTACCAGGACTTCAATAATACGGAGCCCCCGATTTTTTATGGGGTTCAAGGTTTGATTATTGTTATAAGGTGGCTGTCAAATGTTGAGGGATGTTTCTTTACTTTCTCCTTCTTAGCTGACCAGATGATCAAGTGCGCTCTAAATCTTGCTCGGTCTCGAGTGAGGCATTGGTGGAAATTCGTCACTAGCTATTGCAATCCGGAGCAGAGGGATGTTTTTTCCTCAGAGCGGTTCTTTGAGATATTATGCACAAGATATGTTACATTGGTTGAGATGGAGAGGCTAGCCCAAGAGTATTTAGATCTGAGACAGGGGACCGAGTCGGTGACGGAGATCACCAAGATGTTCACTAAGAGAGCATTGTTTTGCTTTGAGTTTGCTGCTTCTGAGCAAGCTCAAATGACCCAGTACTTAAGCATGCTCAAGATAGACGTACGCCATTTTGTGTCTACTCGGGGCTATGGTATACATGTGGAGTTACATGAGGTCGCTAGGCGGTGGGAGATTAAGTTGGAGTTCTGGACGAGGGAGCAGAGGCAGGCTCTGGTGCAGTCACAACCTGCGGTGAAGCGGTTTAAGGCCGGTGATGTGAGATCTGGGAGTCATAGGGTCCGCACTTGTGGTAAGTGCGAAAAAGTTCATGAGGGTGCTTGTCAATCTTCGTTTGGGTGCCACAAATGTGGCAAGGATGGGCATTATGCCAAAGATTGGCTCTAGTAGGTTCCCGCACCGACCACCAGGATCTGTTATCGTTGTGAGCAGGTTGGCCATGTAAGGGACAACTGTCCTTTGCTCACTACGAAACCGGCGTAGGCTCTAGTGCCAGCTACTTTGAGGATCACCAATAGGCGACAGGGTAAGGCGTAGCCCCCGAGGGCTCGAGGTCGCGCTTTTCAGCTCACGACAGAGGAAGCCTGGGTGGCGCCAGACATCGTTACTGATATGTTTCTATTTATCTTTCTATCAATTATTTTATGGTATGCTTATGTTTATGTTTCTCATAGGTACCTTTTTAGTGAATTCTTTGTCTGCTCTTATGTTATTCGACTCGTGCGCGTGTCGGTCCTTTGTGTCTCGAACTTTTAGTAGGGATTTTGATATGACCCTTAGTGAGTTCGAGTGTCTGTTGTGGGTTTCTATCGCCAAAGAACATGGGATTTTTGCATCTAGAGTATATCAGGGTTGTGTTTTGGAGATTTTCGGGGTGCCTTATTTGATTGATTTGATTTGTACTCCCAAGGGGGATGTATGCATAATAGTGGGGATGAATTAGCTAAGCAGGTTTGGTGCTATGATAGACTGTGAGGGTTAGTGAGTAGTGGTTTGAACCCCAAGGAGGGGAGAACTGGTCATCTATGGAGCGGGTACCAGAACCGGATCGGGGTTTTGTTCGGTGGCCAGAGCTTGGTAGGATATTCAGCATGGGTATATGGGTTATCTTGCCTATGTGGTTGATACTCAGTTTGGGGGCTAGGTCTCTGTATCAGATGGGCCAGTTGTCAGGGAGTTTGTTGACGTGTTTCCGGAGGAGTTACCCGGTGTGCCTCCCAAGATTCAGGTTGAGTTCATGATTGACCTAGTTCTAGGTGTGGCTCCAATTGCCAAGGCGTCATATCGTTTGGTACCGCCCGAGATACAGGAGTTGTCCTCTCAGCTTCAGGAGATGTTAGGCAAACAGTTCATCAGACCGAGCAGTTCGCCGTGAGGAGCACCGATATTGTTCGTCAAGAAGAAGGATGGTTCACACCGGATGTGCATTGATTACCAGGAGTTGAACAAGTTGACAGTGAAGAACCGTTATCCATTTCTGTAGATTGATGATCTCTTTGATCAGTTGTAAGGAGCATCTTGGTTCTCCAAGATCGATTTGAGGTTTGGGTATCATCATGTGATGGTTAGATAGGAGTACGTGGGGAAGACTGCATTTTGGACTCGTTATATTCATTACGAGTTCAAGTGGGGTGTAACAACGTAAATTTTCAAAACATTTTTTCATTTTTAAAACATTCATTCACTCATAAAATAATTTCAAAACACATTGTATCAAATGTTATCATCACAAAACATCTCCCTAGAATCTCAAACATAAACGCCAATGCGTGTGTGTACGAATCATGCCGGCGCCTTCCCGCACTCATCACTAGTACCTGAAACACATAACACGACAACTGTAAGCATACTTGCTTAGTGAGTTCCCCAAAATACCGCATACAACACATACGCCACTCGAGGCTATAATACGACCCTCCGGTCGATTTGTCTCAGCTGGACCCTCGAGTCCCGAAGCTCGTTCGACCCTCAGGTCCGGTCACAGCTCGTTGGACGCTCCGGTCCGGTCTATAATATCATACACATACATATATCACATAGCTAATAAACTCATACGTAACACATAAGACCCTCTGGTCAACACATAATACCACTCTAGGTAACGTATAGTGAGAAGACTCACCTCGGTGTCTCGGTAAGTATCTGACTCGGTAGAAATGTGATCTAGCCTCTGCCTAATCACATAAAGTAAATACTCTCATAAATACAACTGTACTCAACCCTAAAAGTCAACAAGTCATTGGTCAGACTTTGACCCGACTCGTCGAGTGCATTAGGGCGACTCGGCGAGTCTACACGTGTCCACTGACTCTCTTAGTCCCTCTCTTGGCACGTCGAGTACTTACCCTGACTCGACGAGTTCCACCTGGCATGAATCGCGGGGCCACCCCGACTCAGCTCGCCGAGTCTCAAGAACAACTCGGCAAGTTCCAACTTGAACTCAGACTCTCCCTGACTCACCGAGTTATTCCCCAACTCGGCAAGTCCACTCACTGAGTGATTAACGGGCAACCTTCAGACTACTCGCCGAGTCTGTTCTTCGGACTCGGCGAGTTCATGCCATGCACAAACTCTATATAACTCCTGAGGTCAGATCTGTTCCATACAATCATAGATCTGGCCTCCCCAAGCATGATAATCACGTAAAGTTCGGACCTTGGCACTCATATAACATCTAAATGGTCCAAAATGGTGATTTAGCCCCAAAAATGTCATCCCAAGCTCATGGCTCCCAAAATGACTCATAAAGCTCCAAGAGTTAAGGCCTCTGGACCTCTTTTGGTCCAGATCCAGAACACAAACTCGAGAAGGGACCAAATGCTCTACTTAATAAACCTCTAAAAGGGTTAGAAAACCCTAACCTTAAGAATCAACACCAAAATTTAAGAAGGTCCGAAAATAATATCTCAATACAATCTCTATGAGCTCAAAAACCACCAAAATCGCACCTCCTTCAGCCTCCTCTTGCCTTGGTCACTTCCTTCTTGCAAGAACACCCACAAAAGGTTCAAGAATGACCTCTCCTTCCTCACAAACGCTCTAGATCTCTTAGGGTTTCTCTCTGGGGGTTGGTGGCCGCAAATGACGGCCCTAAGGGCCTTTAAATAGGTCTCAAACCCTGGAAATTAGGGTTTCATTAAACAGCGTGGACTCGCCGAGTCCAGCTGTGAACTCACATACGAATCCGCGACCATACTCGGCGAGTTTAGACACCAACTTGCCGAGTCTCCCCACAATACCCAAAAATAAAAGAACAAAATATAATACCTGGGAATCCAGATGTTACAATTCTGCCCCACTAGAATTAGACTTCGCCCTCGAAGTCTCACTCTGCAAACAACTCCGGATGCTGCTCCCGCATCTCACGCTCCGGTTCCCAAATCAACTCTGGCTCTTTCCGATGCTGCCACTGGAGCTGCACTAGAGGCACTTCCTTGTTCCTCAAAACCTTGATCTTCCGATCCCTGATCGCCACCGGTCTCTCAGCATAATTCAGGATCGCATCCAATTGAATATCTTCTAATGGCACCACTGCCGACTCGTCGGCTATACACTTTCGCAACTGCGACACGTGGTAAGTGTCATGAATCTGACCCAACTCTGCTAGCAACTCCAAACGATAGGCTACACTGCCTACCCTCGCGATCACCCTATAAGGACCAATATATTGGGGCCCCAACTTGCCCCTCTTCCTGAATCGGATCACTCCTTTCCAAGGTGAGACCTTCAGGAGCACGAAGTCGCCGACCTGAAACTCGAGCTCGGACCGGCGCCTGTCCGCAGAACTCTTCTGACGACTCTGAGCGGTCAACAACCTCTGTCTGACCTGCTGGATCTGCTCTGTCGTCTGAAGCACAATCTCGGTGCTGCCCATCACACGCTGCCCTACTTCTCCCCAACAAATAGGGGTTCGACACCTCCTCCCATACAACAGCTCAAAGGGCGGCATGCCAATGCTCGAATGATGGTTTTTGTTATAAGAAAACTCCACCAAGGGCAAATATGTGTCCCAACTCCCGCCGAAATCCAACACACATGCCTGGAGCATGTCCTCGAGCATCTGAATTGTCCGCTCACTCTGCCCATCAGTCTGTGGGTGGTATGTAGTACTAAAATGCAGTTTCGTACCCAATTCCTCATGAAACTTCTTCCAGAATCTAGAAGTGAAACATACATCTCGATCTGAGACGATCGAGATCGGCACTCCATGCCGCGATACCACCTCTCTCACGTACATCTCTGCCAACTTCTCCGCGGAAGAGGTCTCGCTGATGGACAGGAAGTGAGCACTCTTTGTCAACCTGTCTACAATCACCCAAATTGCATCGACACCCCTCGCGGTCCTTGGCAATTTGGTGATGAAATCCATGGTAATCTATTCCCATTTCCACTCGGGAATCTCTAATGGCTGCAGCTTACCATGTGGACGCTGGTGCTCGGCCCTCACCCTACGACAGGTCAAGCATCTCTCTACAAACCACACGACATCCCTCTTCATACAGGGCCACTAATAATCCTTTTTCAGGTCCAAGTACATCTTAGTGGCCCCCGGATGGATCAAGAATTTCGATCGATGAGCTTCCTCCAACAAAATGGTACGCGTGCTGCCCACCGATGGTACCCAAATCCGACCCTGAAATGTCATAAGCCCCTGGCTATCGGTAACTAATTCTGATACCAGCCCGACAACTTGCTCTCTCTTCTGGATATCTGGCTTCAAAGCCTCAGCCTTGGCCCCACGAATAGCATCCAACACTGGGTTCATCACTGACAATCTCAAACAGACATCTCGAATTGGGGCGCCCTCCGCCCTACGGCTCAATGCATCGGCTACAACATTAGCCTTGCCCGGGTGGTACAGGATCTCACAATCATAATCCTTGACCACGTCCAACCACCTCCTCTGGCGCATATTCAAGTTGGGTTGATCCATCAAATACTTCAAGCTCTTGTGGTCCATGTATATCGTACACCGAACCCCATACAAATAATGTCGCCAGATCTTGAAGGCGAACACTACCGCTCCCAACTCCAAATCCTGAGTGGGATATCGCGACTCATGAGGCTTAAGTTGCCTTGATGCATATGCTATCACATGCCCCCTCTGCACAAGCACCGCTCCCAATCTGGATATCGATACATCACAATATACCACAAAATCTTCCATCCCTTCCGGAAGGACTAACACTGGGGCTTCGCATAATTTCTGGCGAAGTGTCTCGAACAAGGTCTGCTACTCCGGACCCCAAGAAAATGCAACACCCTTCCGGGTCAACTTGGTGAGTGGCACAGCGATCTTGGAGAAATCCTTAATAAATCTTCGATAATAGCCGACCAAACCCAGAAAACTCCTTATCTCGATGGGTGATCTCGGAACCTCCCACCTCATGACCGCCTCAATCTTGGCCGGATCGACCAATATCCCATTCTGGTTAACGAGGTGCCCCAGAAACTTAACCTCTCGTAGCCAGAACTCACATTTGGAGCACTTGCAATAAAGCCTCTCCGATCTCAAAACTCCGAGGATCTCCCTCAAATGCTCCTCATGCTGCTCTTTGGATCTCAAATACACCAATATGTCGTCGATGAACACAATCACTGAGCGATCCAAAATCGGTCTGCACACCCTGTTCATGAGATCCATGAACACCGCCGGTGCGTTGGTGAGTCTGAAAGGCATCACCACGAACTCGTAATGCTCATAACGAATCTGGAATGCTGTCTTCCGGACGTCCACCTCCCGCACCCTCTCCTGATGGTAACCAGACCTCAAATCGATCTTGGAGAACCAAGATACTCCCTGCAACTGGTCGAACAAATCATCGATCATCGGCAATGGGTAATGGTTCTTAACCGTTAGCTTATTCAACTCACGATAATCAATGCACATCCGTAGCGAACTGCTCGACCTGATAAACCGCTTCCCCAGCAGCTCCTGAAGCTGCGAGGATAACTCCTGCATCTTCGGAGGCGCAAGGCGATAAGGTGCCTTGGCGATAGGCGCAGCTCCCGGAACCAATTCAATACCGAACTCCACCTGCCTCTCCGGAGGCACACCCGGCAACTCCTCTGGAAACACATCCGGAAACTCACGCACTATCGGGACCTCATCAACTGACTTCGGTCTCTTTGAATCAACCCTCGCATCCATCACATATGCCACAAATCCCCTACAGCCCTGCTGTAGACTCTGTCTTGCTCTGGCGGTCGAGCAAAATGTTGACCCCGTACGTGTACCTTCGCCGTACACCGTAATAACTCCCCCACTAGGGTCTAGAATCGTCACCAATTGACGCTCGTAATCTATAACAGCTCCATATCGGCTCAACCAATCCATACCCACTATAACACACACGTCCCCCATCGCGATCGGAACCAGATCTATCAGGAACTCCACACCGAAGATCTTAAGGACACATCCTCGAATCACATCTGAAGCATACACTGCTCGCTCATCAGCTATGAAAACTCATAGAGGCCGATCCAACGCCTCTCTACGGATACTAATATGCTGACTAAATGCTACGGAAACAAACGACCGCCTCGCACCCGAGTCAAATAATACCAACACAGGCACAGAACTCACAAGAAAAGTACCTACACATATCATCATATAAGCATAAAAACTAAAGTCAAATAAAAGATGAAAAGAGAATACATACCAACAACAACATCGGGCGCCGCACGGACCTCCTCCGCGGTCAACTGAAATGCTATCCCACGAGCCTTCGGGGCCTCGGCCTTCACCGGCCGAACCTCGGTATCCCTAGCAGCAGGCGCAGATCCCTGAGCTGATCCCTGAAGAAGTTGTGGGCACTCGGCCTTCCGATGGCCGGTCTGGTTGGAATGAAAGCAAACCAAAAATCCCTTGGGGCAATCCCTCGCGATATGCCCCTCCTTCCCATACTTGTAGCACACCACAGCCCTACACGACCCCTCGTGACTCTTACCGCACTTCCCATAAGTGCGACCCTTCACGCCCTCAGATCTCAAATCAGCGAGTCTAGCCCGCTTGGCTGCCGGCTGAGACTGAGCCGGCTATCGATCCACCCTCTGTGACTCGGCCTCCTCCCTGGCCTGAGTCTCCAACTCGATCTTCCTCTTCCGAGCATTTGCCTGGAGCTCATCAAATGTCCGGTAAGTCGAGTTCGCCACGAACTCCCAAATATCTCTCCTCAGCACACTCAGATAACGGCTCATACGAGCCTGCTCAGAAGACACTTGCTCAGGGCAAAACATCGCCCTCTCATGAAACTTCCTGGTGATCACTGCCACAGAATCAGTACCCTGCTTGAGGGTCAAGAACTCAAGAATCAACCGTTCCCTCTCCACCGAGGGAACATACTCCTCTCTTAACATAGCGGTGAACCTATCCCAGGTCACCTCGGAGATCTCAGCAAAATTGAAGTTCGTCGTCACGAACTTCCACCAATCCTTCGCTCCCAGGCGGAGTTGGTTCAAGGCGAACCGAACCCTCAAGTGCTCTGGACAAGAACATGTATAGAAACATCCCTCGATGTCAGAGATCCATCTCATAGAGGCAGTTAGGTCCTGCATCTCGTCAAACTCTGGTGGCTTCGTGTTGCTGAACTCCCGGAACAACAACGAGTCACCTCCTTGAGGTCTGGCAGCAGCAACAGCAGCAGTAGCTGCAGCTGCAGCAGCCTCAGTCAGCGCTGCATACCGCTCATCAAAAGTCTCAATCAACGTGGTCTTCATGCCCCCAAACATCTCAGGAATCTCAGTCCGGATGGCAGTAGCCACCTCCTCATGAATCAATTGATAGATCTCCTCGTCGCTGACACCACTGCTCTCAGGTGTGTGTCGAGTCTCAACCATGATGCCTCTGAAATACAACAAAAATTATCAGAGACTCGATCGAGCATACACATACTCGATGACGCAACCCTACTTGTCCTCCGTTGTCCAAAAGATTCTTACTTGGAATGCCCACTGATCCAGTGTCTTTAGTAGTACGAGCCCAATACTACTGACCACACCGCATCAGCATTCACTCCAAGTCCTCCTCCTTGGATGTTGGATTACAAGTACTCTATTCTCATGAGCTCCTAACTGCTATCTACTCACTCTCAAAGCATCTCAGCAGCAGAAATCTCCTAGGCTAAGGCATCCCAAATTAGGCCAATCTAGTCCTAATATGTATACCTAGCCTACTCTAGCATGCATAATGTAACATAACATATCTCATAACACATAATGTAAGGGTACTTTTGGGGATTCACCGTTCGGGGGCTGGCTGATCGTACACACGGCTCTGCTCTGTTTGTCTCAAAACACTTTTTACTCTTTTTTAAAAATTTTACTTCATTATCAAGATTTACCTCAAATCCTCAGTTTGAGTTCAGATACGCCCGAAGATGCATCTGAATCCCTCAAACCAAGGCTCTGATACCAACTTGTAACAACATAAATTTTCAAAACAATTTTTCATTTTTAAAACATTCATTCACTCATAAAATAATGTCAAAACACATTGTATCAAATGTTATCATCACAAAACATCTTCCCAGAATCTCAAACATAAACTCCAATGCGTGTGTGTATGAATCAATGCAGCGCCTTCTCGTGCTCATCACTAGTACCTGAAACACATAACACGACAACTGTAAGCATAAATGCTTAGTGAGTTCCCCAAAATACCGCATACAACACATACACCACTCGAGGCTATAATACGACCCTCCGATCGATGTGTCTCAGCGGTACCCTCCAGTCCCGTAGCTCGTTGGACCCTCTGGTCCGTTCATAGCTCGTTGGACCCTCCGGTCCGGTCTATAACATCATACACCTACATATATCACATAGCACATAAACTCATACGAAACACATAAGTCCATCTAGTCAACACTTAATACCAATCTAGGTAACGTATAGTGAGAAGACTCACCTCGGTGTCTCGGTATGTATCTGACTCGGTAGAAATGTGATCTAGCCTCCACCTAACCACATAAAGTAAACACTCTCATAAATACAATTGTACTCAACCCTAAAAGTCAACAAGTCATTGGTCAAACTTTGACCCGACTCGTCGAGTGCACTAGGGCGACTCGGCGAGTCTACACGTGTCCACTGACTCTCTTAGTCCCTCTCTTGGCACGTCGAGTACTTCCCCTGAATCGTTAAGTTCCACCTAGCATGAATCTCGGGGCCACCCCGACTTAACTCGCCGAATCTCAAGAACAACTCGGCGAGTTCCAACTTGAACTCAGACTCCCCTGACTCTCCCTGACTCACCGAGTTATTCCCCAACTCGGCAAGTCCACTCACTGAGTGATTAATGGGAAACCTTCATACTACTCGCCGAGTATGTTCTTCAGACTCGGCGAGTTCATGCCATGCACAAACTCTATACAACTCCTGAGGTCAGATCTGTTGCATACAATCATAGATCTGGCCTCCCCAAGCATGATAATCATGTAAAGTTCGGACCTTGGCACTCATATAACATCTAAATGGTCCAAAATGGTGATTTAGCCCCAAAAATGACATCCCAAGCTCATGGCTCCCAAAATGACTCATAAAGCTCCAAGGGTTAAGGCCTCTGGACCTCTTTGGGTCCAGATCTAGAACACAAACTCGAGAAGGAACCAAATGCTCTACTTAATCAACCTCTAAAAGGGTTAGAAAACCCTAACCTTAAGAATCAACACCAAAACTAAAGAGGGTCCGAGAATAATACCTCAATACAATTTCTATGAGGTCAAAAACCACCAAAATCGCACCTCCTTCAGCCTCCTCTTGCCTTGGTCACTTCCTTCTTGCAAGAACACCCACAAAAGGATCAAGAATGGCCTCTCCTTCCTCACAAACCCTCTAGATCTCTTAGGGTTTCTGTCTGGGGGTTGGTGGCCGCAAATGACGGCCTAAGGGCCTTTAAATTGGTCTCAAACCCTGGAAATTAGGGTTTCATTAAACAGCATGGACTCGCCGAGTCCACTCGTGAACTCGCCGAGTCCAGCTGTGAACTCGCATACGAATCTGCGACCATACTCGGCGAGTTTAGACGCCAACTCGCCGAGTCTCCCCACAATACCCAAAAATAAAAGAACAAAATATAATACCTGGGAATCTGGATGTTACATGGGGGAGAATTATAACATCCCGATGATGAGGTATTTTTAATTTTAACCCTATGTATGAAAGAATATTGCATTTTGACCCTTGGGCTTGAGAAAGTTTTCAAGAATGGCCCATAGTGACGTTTTGGTGATTTTTGCCAAAGGCCTAGTACGTTGGGCGTATGTTGTGTACGCTGAGCGTACTAGGGCAGACCTTAGTATACTAAGCGTACATCGTGTATGCAGGGCGTACGAGAAGAAACCTCAAACCCTAATTTTTAGGGTTTGGTCCATATATAATCATCATTATCACCTCATTTCTCATTCCCACATCTGCCTCCATCTGAGATAGCGTCCCTCTAGCTAACCCTAAGTGAGAAGAGTGCATCTTGAGCTTATCTTTATGTTTTGTGGTATTCTTGAAGAAGAAGAAGAAGAAGAAGAAGAAGAAGAAGAAGAAGGTGGTGGGAATACCTCGAAGCTTGGAAGCAACTTGGATCTGAGATTATCTCCTTGGTAGCAACCTCCTAGATGTAAAAATCTCACAACTTGATCATCTTATATTGTAGATCTAGCCATTTCTTCATTTAGGTCATTCTTGGTCCCAACTAGAATGATTCTTGAGCATGGCATGCTCTTAGTCGAATAAGTCGTCTTTTCATACCTAATGGGGAGTTTGAGTCATAAAAATGTGGTCTTGATGCTTAGTTTTTCTCTATTCATGCTCTAGAAGGTCTAAAGGTGTTAAGAAGTTGGCATTTTGTGTATTAAGCACTTAATGGGTATGCAATGTAACGTCTTGAAAATCCAAGTTAAAATTTTCATTTTTAAAACAATAAGATATACAAACGAGTTGTTGCAAAAATGATCAAAGTAAATATATTATTTAAACATCAGAGTAATATCATTAATTACCTATGAGGATAACTATGGGGGATGTTGTACCATCATGTCGGGCCTTTGTCCTTAGTACGGGATGTACCTGAAACATAAACTGAAACCGTAAGCACAAAGATTAGTGAGTTCCCCCAAAGTACCACATACCATAACATACAAGTGCCATCAGATACCCCCATGTTCTTTCCTTGCAATTTCAAGGGCCAAATCCCGGTCTTACATACAAGTGTCATGGGATACCCCCATGGTCTTTCATACATTTTCCAGGGGCCAAATCCTAGTCATTCATGCAATTTCTAGGGGCTAAATCCTGGTCTTGCATCCAAGTATCACATAGACAACTAGCATTCTACAAAACAAAGTATTAGGGAAACATTGTTGTCTTCGACCCATTGATATTGTGAGAAAACTCACCTCACAGCCTGAAAGAATAGTTGCACCGATCACTGCTCTAAAAGCAATCTCTACTGGTCACATATACAATTAATAGGAACCCAAATCTCAAACTATAAATCAAATTACCCAAAATTCCCTTAGGTCAAACTTGGTCAAAATCAAAAGTCAAGGTACAAAAGTCAATATTCCTTCCTAGCGGAGTACACCTTGTATACCAAGAGAGTACGTCCAATGTACTCTGATGTTGACCAAAAGTAGGGCGTTGACCTCGTACATAGAGCGTACCACTAGGTACGCCCAACGTACACATCCCAATCCCATAACTCCATTAAGAGATTATTCCATTAAGCCCTTACATCCAAA
The DNA here is from genome assembly GCF_002870075.4 of Lactuca sativa. Taxonomy (NCBI): domain Eukaryota; kingdom Viridiplantae; phylum Streptophyta; class Magnoliopsida; order Asterales; family Asteraceae; genus Lactuca; species Lactuca sativa. The sequence goes on from NC_056629.2 coordinate 92,505,795, forward strand.
ATTCAGATCCAACCCCAAAATGATGTACTAAGTCATAAAGTTTCCAACTTTATGACTTTGCATGGCTATAAAGTACTTAATCTCCAAAACCATAAGTTCTTAACCCAATACGACATCATAACTCTTGTATGGAAGGTATAGAAGGCCCAAGATCATATTTTTATGGTTCATAATGGTTCCATAATGGATAAAGTTTCCAACTTTATCCATTAGAATGGTCCCAACACATAAGATCTAGTCTTTAAGTCTCAAAGGGACCCAGAAGTGCATATTTTTCAACTTAATCTATTAAGTACAAGTCTCCAACCTTCAAATCTCAAACCAAATGATGTTTAGAGGGATAAAGTTTCGAACTTTATCCATAACAAGGTCACAAACTTTCATGATCTAAACTTTATTCACTTAAAGTGACCAAAAGCTCATAACACCCAAAACTAGCTAGATCTAACAATTTCATCATCAAGATTCAAACTTTATACCTCTAGAAGAAAGATCAAGGTGAACAAAGTCTGGATCTACAAGCTCCAATGCAACCAACACTTCTTCAATGAGTTCCTTCTTCTCCAAGGTGCACCAAGAAAACTCCAAAGCACTTAAAAACACCTTCTTTTTGCTCAAAAGGCTCAATCTAGGGTTAGGGTTACAAGAGAGGGTGTTGGACAAGTAGGGGTTGTGAATGGAATGGATTTGGGGAAGTTAAGGAGCTTAAATAGGGCTCAAACCACGAAAATAAGGTTTGGGCACTGATCCCGTATGCCCAGCATACTAGGGATGCCCTAGTATGCCCAACGTACACTCTAAGTACACCCAACGTACGCGGCTCAACCCCGAAATTGCCCTAACGTCAAACGGTCATAACTTCTTTGTTCCAACTCCGTTTTTGACGATCTTTATATCCACGGAAAGGTATTGAATAGCTCTACAATATTATCTAAATATCTTGAACTAAAAACTTTTCTAACATTCATCCTGAATGAACTCGAAATCATTCCTTACTATCTCCTTTATCGAACTCAAAAGATCCTGAATGAACTCCCTGAATCCCAAAAATGACTGGGGAAGTCACCTCGCTCTGATGATCACCCACCCTTACTGATGTCGAACCCAAATAGTAGATCTCACAGGCCCTAACGAAGAACAAACCTCAACGTTTTCCCAAAACCAACGAGTATCCAACCGTTATACCTGAAATTGAAAACCCTAAAAACAATGTCGGACTCCCTGACAGACTGAATCAATCAAAATTGTTCCCACAAAGACTCAACTTCACAACATGAACCGAACAAACCTATTCGTCCTAAACAAATTTATAGATACCCAAAAACATATACACCCCGACCACCTACCAGATCCCTGATAAAATTCGACCCTAACATATAGAGGCCTTCCAATAATCAAACCCATCCTTACCAGAACTCACATGCTGACGATGGACGAATCCTTCTTCTCATTAACCTTAACTAATAAAGGACAACCATCACTACTCAGCTTAAAACCAGGAATCTAATACCATATCTGACTTCCCAACATACAAAACCATTCAAAAACACAGCCAATATGGCTCCATTTCGCAATCTAATATGAACAAAATTCTTATGACCCTAAATTATCCTGTTGACTTCCCGAGCACTTTCCATTTCGCAATCTAATATGAACACAGCCAATATGGCTCCATTTCGCAATCTAATACCATATCTGACTTCCCGAGCACTTTCCACTTAATCTACTATAACCCTTAGCGATTTTATCAGATGACAAAGAACAAAATCTAAACTATCAAAACGGGTATCCAACCAATTCAATGACCTACTTGTACTAGAGTAATTGCCATCCGAACCTGCAACTGACCACACTTTGAATGTATGAACTTGACAATTACCGATATTACACCCACAATCAAACCAATTCCTCATTTCCTTGTATTCCTGAATGACCCCTACAATTCCTGCATTCAAACCCAACATGCCCACCTTGCGGATTCCTTGATTTCCTTGTTGATACCACCAAAGATCAAACTGGATGTTGGTCTTCTCTCACTTAAAGCTTTCTCTGAAAGTGATCAATGCCTCCCACATCAACATCCAAAACCAGATCACCCGAAAAAGTGTTGGGGTTTGAGCATTCTAACACTCCTAAGTGTACATGCAACCCTAAATACCTTGGATCTATGTTTTCTCTATTATACATGCAAATAAGAACTTCCAAGGTATTATCCTAATCTAGCATACAAAACAATGAGTGTAACAAGATAGAATACATACCTCTTTGATGTAGAAAGTCTTCATGAAGCTTGAGTGCCTAGTGCCCCAAGTGTGACACCTCAAATGGTTCACACAACACCAAATACACTTGGAATAAATTGAGAGAAATCTACACTTCATAAAAATCGGCTAGCCCTCTCTAGATTGATACTAGTCTCATACTAGTGGCCGATTTTGTCAAGAATAAGATCTTTATATAGTGTTACAATTAGGGTAAACCCTAATTGTCATGACTTTCCATTTCCTTGGATCCATGGGTTCAAATACACCATGGAGTATCCATGGACCATCCTATGGGTTTTAGCCCAACTTGATTATCCATGGAGCATTAGCCCACTATACAAGTATGGATGATTTACACAATCAACCCATATATTTAATTAGTCTTCTTTTGATCACTTAATTAATCCTAGATTAATTCTTGATCAATACTAATTAAATAATCTTATTATTCTTATTATTCATATACTAGAACTTATAATATATTAATAACCATAAGTGTCTTATTTCTCTCATTATATTCTATCCAAGTGCATGATGTCAGGCAACCCAAATGGACCATACCAAGTCGGGTCAAGTCTTACCAATTATAGTTATGGACTTAGACATTAATCGAACAGTCCCCACTTGGATAAGTCTAAAACTATTATTGCGTATGACTTCAGGAACCAACTGGCAATCGTAGCTCTCAAAAGCTTCTGTCGAACTCTGACCCTGTAGATGAACTATGACCTTTGTCAGTGACTTGTCCATTAGATAAGGGATCATATATTCCTCCATTCTAGATATCATATGGACTGAGACATGGATTATAATCATTCTCTCTGTCCATTTGTTGTTTCCTGATTTCTGATTTATGACGACTGACTAATTGAACAAATCAAATCAGTCCTGGCCCGGCCGAGCACTTCCGTTTGTCATCATCAAATCATCAAGGGGCCCACAGATATCGCTTTTATCCTGAAGGTAAAAGGAATGGATAAACTTCAACTCATATGGCTTGTTCTACTACTTGTTGAATCATACACACAGGCACGTTTTATAGCACCGAGTTACCAAATGCGTTTTCTTGCAATCAATGTACAACCAACTCATAGTAACAACTCATATCTCTAGGTTTGAAGAATATAGGATATTATCATCTCATGATCACTCGTGATAAAATCCATGAAGTGATTCCAATGAGCGCGGGTTGAATCCAATACTCAGAACTTATGAGCACTCATGAGTGTTGTAGCCCTTTGTCCAACACCTTAGACCTCTACAAGCCAACCCATGACAGTCTTAAATCATATCTACTTCCAACATATGACCGACTGTGGATGGTTTGAATAACTTAGTCATTCCGGAAGAATAACCCAGTTTATTCGGGAAGTCAAAACATGCAAAGTGAAACACAATAATAATTGAATCCAATATGGTATCAAAACCTATGAACATAAATAAAACACCTTTTATTTATCACCATATGATTACACATTATTCATTGTATACTGTTTTAGCTATCAACTTTATTCTTGAATTTAAAACAATAGTTGTCCCATGCTCCAAGCATGTACACTATGTTTTTCTAAACACTAGTCATGCCACACACCAAGTATGCTTACTATGTTTTTCTATGATCTTTACTTTGTGAACTAGATCAATTGAACATAACTTCAATGATTCTCTTTTCACACTCCCAAATCCTTACTGCAAATACAAGAATTCCAAATTCATGTCATTTACTGAAATCCGTTAGATTCTAAACTTATATGCATTGATCCTCTTGTAATGATTATGCACAAAGTCAGAAAGACTTGACAACAATCATTACAAAGTATTCCAAAAGAGATCAGCTCCTTGGAAACATCCTTCTTGCATTAAGTTTCCTAATCTTAAACAGATTTAAAATTCCAACTTTGAAACATTTCCAGATTCCATTTTGACTTATCCCTTCTGAACAAGAGTTGCCTCCTTACAGACTATGTCAATATGGTCCTTCCAAAATTATCACTATACTTCCAACTGTCCTTGAGCAACCAATCTTTGGTAAACCTTAGATTGTCCTCGATAATTGTTTAATCCTTTTAGTCATATCCAGTTCTAAACCTTTTCCCTTCTTAATGCCCCAGGCATTTGGAAAATTTTAGAAAGGATGAATATAGCACATGTAATCGATCCTATATCTGAAGCATATGGGACACGATTCATGATGTCTCACATAAAGACTAAACCAGTCTTTTGCTATAATATTTCCATTTCAATTTGCCAAGTTCTCATAATTCAGATTATGAAAAGGGATGCCGTAATCATAATTGAATTTTAGAACGCAAACAATGGATCCATATACAGAATTTCCTTATGTTGAGCCATTCCAATATGAAATTCATATATATATATATATATATATATATATATATATATATATATATATATATATATCCTTGACTAAATACAATTAAAACCTCAATATAAGCTTTTAAATTTGAGATGAAGTATAATTTCCTCTCCCTTAATTATAGCAAAACAACTCTTTCCCAATTGAAACTTTTGTTTTCTATAATTAACATTGCTTACTTGCAATACTTATTACAATTATCATGCTCCCACTAACATGATGATTATTAGCATAACACTTATGCTCCCACTAGCTTTGACATGTACTCAGAAATCAGCTGACTTTCTTACCAAATTTCAGATTTCTGATACTAGATTGTTTTGATAAGGCTTTATCAAAATCATACACCTTCCCTTAGATAGCACACTTGTGTGTCTAAACAATTATGAAGAGGGATGTTGTAATCATAATAGTTAGACCTTTTTGCCACTTCTCACAAGTCCAGGTTAGTGTGCCGGTAAACCACACACGCTCCACTAACGACTTTGAGAATGCAAATATCACAATTTCTATCTAGCTAAAATCTACTTAGTGAAAGTGTTTCCTCACCATCATTTTCATGAATCGGAGAGAAACCTTATGACACTTAGATTTAATGGTGTATGTATTTTTATCCATGTGAATTATCAAAATCATAGTCACAAGACAAGGATAATGACAAATCCATACTAATATGGACTGAACACAATCTTAATTTCTTGCCACCTGGCAGCTCAAGGGCCTGCCATTGCTTCCAAGTTGTTGTGCAACTAATTGAGAACTCTAAGAACTCATATGCAAAGCCAACTTTAACTGGAATGGGCACAGAATATGTCAACACGATAGGTTATAAACCTCAAGTCGTGTGGTAGTGAAGAATTTCAGGTTTTATTCTTGATTAGTTCTTGATCCTTTCAAGACCTTTAAGACTCCCACTGTCCTCTTGACATATAAGACTTTCTTGTCAGTTATTCAAGAGATAGTGTGGATTCAAACCAAGACAAACACTTCACACAATTGGCCTAAGTTGGTCTTTGTTTTATCCAAAACATCACAACTTACCAATTTCAAATGTACAAGAGTAGAAAACTTTTACTCTTACATTTGACAAGTGTTTTAAACCTTCTTTAAGACATGTCACTCAAGTTACAATCTTAGAGTATAACTCTAAGAATTGTTTTTGGAACGAAGTATGACTCATCTTCTTGATTTAACCACTTCAACAATTCAAGTTCCTCTTAGTCATAAGAATGCACTAAGATTTCCTTAGAGAACTAATTGTGCTATGGTTTCTTAATCATTAAGATGATCACAACAACTAATACTAAAGTACTCTCCCATCTTTTCAGATTTGAGAAACTTTTATCCTTCTTCCTAATTTGATTCTTCTTATTCGCTCTGTCATACATTGGAACCTTTTTCCAATGTCTCAGAGTTACACTTAAGCTTGTAAGTATAATCATATTTACTGAGCTTTTGTAAATTATGACGAATAATCTTATCGATCTTTTGTGGTGGACTTGACCAGTGCACAAGAATGTGTACTCGATCCCTTAGTCCTTTACTTGACTCACACATCCATGTGAACAAGTAATTAGTCTTAATTTTTTCAATACCTTAAAGTTCTCATTCATCATGTTATACAACTTGCATGATTCCAAGTTCCGGTCCAATTGAAACTTGGGTGATGAGAATCTTTCCTTATTTGGTAAATTTAAACATTACCACAAATGAAAGAATCAATCCATACGAAAACTTGTTGTTATCTATTCCTAAGCAATATCTCATAACTCCTAAGAAATAGCTCAAGAATCCGATCTTCAACCTACGCGATAGAAATCCATCTACGCGATCAGATTCAACATATTATTTCTGTAAGTTTCTTCACTTTTCTTTGATTCTTAAAACATCACCATGTGACCTAGTCACATCATGTATCAAGAATCTCAGAATAGAAACTTAGCAGAGTTAGACAGTGGACTTTACCTGAAATAGTGTCAAACTTATTGACATTAACATCCTTAGGTAAATTTGGCAGCTTTGCAACCAATGCCCCTTTCTTTGGGAATATAAACATATGGACCCTTTGATAATGGTACACGGGACTATCACAGACTTAGCTTTTCTCTTTACCATTTGGTCAACCGAGTTGACTATGGCCAATCCCTTTCCATTGGGAAGAGAATGCTTTCCTGGATTTCCTATGTCACTATTGTCAATGTCCATCAAGTTTTAAGGAAGTTGATCTTAACAAATAGATAAGATCATTAAGGGTCTTTTCATAGTCTGTTTCATAGGTGTCCCAAAGGAAATCACTATGTGACTTAGAAAGTGATTGAACCACCAACTTTCTCAAGACTTTGACACCCAACTCTCCCGGCTTGTCAATATGTGACTACATCTCCAAGATGTGACCACACCTAGACCTTGCCTTGCCAATAGGGGTTGAGTGACCTTAAACTTTTCAAGAACTTGTGGGTTAGGGAGAATAATTTGAAGAGGTGAAGAAGTATGATATCCATGGGACATCATCTTCATTAGGAAAGCTAGTTTCAAGAGATTTGGGGAGATCATAAATGTCTAAACCAGACATCTTTTGGGAGATATTCAAGATAGTTGATCTTAAGTCCTTAATATGACACCCAATATGAAATATTAAGGCTAGGACCCAACAAACTATTTTATAACTTAGAAGAAGTATGCCGTAATCCAAGCTAGAAAATATTTGAAGGTAGGTGAATGACAATTCACCAATTTCCACCAAGATAAACGAAATGTATTATTAGGTTTTAATTGGTTTTGAAACTCCTAGATCTTTGAGATTCATTGAACTATTCAATGGCATGTTTCAATCTCGAGTGTGCCCTTTAGGTTTTGTGACTGGGATGCCGAGGATCACAAAACAAGGTGTGAAGTAACCATGGAAATTACTTGGTACCCTTAAGTGTTTACCCCTCAATCGATGTGCCGGTTAACCACACACGCTCCATCGATACTATGATAAACATTAAGTTACCCTTTGCCTACCTTGTTAAATACGAGTTAGTGTGCCAGTTAACCACACACGCTCCACTAACCGACTTAAACAAAGTGCAAAGTGTAATTTCATGGATTAGCACCTTATTCACATTTTCCTAAGTAACTAAGATTGGGTATTGTTAAGAGTTTAGTTACTTAGTATTTATCATTAATACTTTTAATGAAGGGAGAATTATAGTCCTGTCAAACCCGTTCAGCTAACGACCCTCCACCAGTCAAGCAAGCGGTGGGTGAGAGTGGACACCCATTAGGTTGCCATTTTATAGGAAACAACCTTATACCCACCTTATAGACCGGCTTCGTGAATGAGGCGTACTAGCGGTAAGACTGACTTTACTCTTATACATATATATATATTATTAACTTATAATATTATAAAGTATAAGGGTTGAATTTTAACTCTTTAAAATTCTAAGGGCTAACTTGGAATTAAAGTATTCATAAGAGAAAACTTTTCAAATTCCAAAACTTGAGGGTAAGTTTTAAAACTATTCAAAACTAATTAATTCCATAACTTATGTGTTTAAAGTAGTTTTAATCCAAAAACTCTTCAAGTTCCATAACTTGAGGACAAGTTATGGAAGACTTTAAACTAATAAAAGAATTAACTTTTCTTTATTTTATAACTTATGGAATTAATTAAGGTTACACTTTTTTATTTATTTATTATTTAATGAAGAGACTCTTGGTCCTCCATAACGTGAGGACAAGTTATGGAGTCATAAAACCATTTAATTGGAACTAGACTCTTCATTTTGTAACCTTTGCCAACTTTTATGAGTTTTATGAAACTTAAGTGTGACTTTTCATATAACTTGAGGACAAGTTACAAAAACACATTTTAGAATCAACTCTTAGATTAATTTGGATTGAAAACAACTATTTCACTCAACTTTCTATTAATCTAAGCAACTCATAAGAACAAGATAATTCAAATCAAACTTTTTCATGTAATTAGTCTAAACCTTAAACTAATACAAAACATGAATCTATTGACAATTATCTTTGAAATTGGATTAGCATGAACATTATCACATCAAAAAGAAGTTTATAAGTTCAAAAACATCTTAGGGTAATGTTCCTAGTCCAATTCCAGCCAAAAAAGTCGATTTTATGCTGTCTGGGGGTCCAACTTGTCGAGTGCATGAACCAACTCGGCGAGTTGGATGCTTTTTTGCCTTGGACTCGGCGAGTCCATTCAAGGACTCGGCAAGTCTGCTGGGCAGACAGCATCAAAACTCGATTTTCCAGCTTCTTTTGCAAGTATAACAAGAAAACAAGCCTAGGCTCTGATACCACTGTTGGGTTATGAGCATTCTAACACTCCTAAGTGTACATGCAACCCTAAATACCTTGGATCTATGTTTTCTCTATTATACATGCAAATAAGAACTTCCAAGGTATTATCCTAATCTAGCATACAAAACAATGAGTGTAACAAGATAGAATACATACCTCTTTGATGTAGAAAAGTCTTCATGAAGCTTGAGTGCCTAGTGCCCCAAGTGTGACACCTCAAATGGTTCACACAACACCAAATACACTTGGAATAACTTGAGAGAAATCTACACTTCATAAAAATCGGCTAGCCCTCTCTAGATTGATACTAGTCTCATACTAGTGGCCGATTTTGTCAAGAATAAGATCGTTATATAGTGTTACAATTAGGGTAAACCCTAATTGTCATGACTTTCCATTTCCTTGGATCCATGAGTTCAAATACACCATGGAGCATCCATGGACCATCCTATGGGTTTTAGCCCAACTTGATTATCCATGGAGCATTAGCCCACTATACAAGTATGGATGATTTACACAATCAACCCATATATTTAATTAGTCTTCTTTTGATCACTTAATTAATCCTAGATTAATTCTTGATCAATACTAATTAAATAATCTTATTATTCTTATTATTAATATACTAGAACTTATAATATATTAATAACCATAAGTGTCTTATTTCTCTCATTATAGTCTATCCAAGTGCATGATGCCATGCAACCCAAATGGACCATGCCGGGTCGGGTCAAGTCTTACCAATTATAGTTATGGACTTAGACATTAATCCAACAAAAAGTTCTAAGCACGGCTCTTGGTATGCAAAATGGAATAAGAAGATTCTCAAAATAAAATATTTGCGACGTCAACTGGTGGAACTCAGATCTCCTCAGCCCGTGATTGCAATGATCGGCTCCTCACCATGGGTACATCCACTCTGCCCTCACGACCATCAGTGATCCTCAAAGTAACCGTAGCAGGTACATACATTGCTCTACCCCAGAACATCGAACAGTCGGCCTTTTCGTGGCCCACCTGGTTGTAGTTGAAACATAACGAACTCGTCCCCTGGGTACAATCTCTACTGACCTGACCAATCCGGCCACACTTATAGTAACTCAAACCCCTAAATTGACAAACTCCATTATGCTGCTTCCCACACATGTTGGACTGGCCTTAGCCTTGTTTTCCTCTCACTCGCTGATCAAAAGTCTTAGGTCTCTTCGCATGACCCCCAACCGTCTGCACCTGCTTTGGTTTCCTCTTCCCGAGGTGCTCAAAATCAATCTCCCACTCCTAGTATCTAGCTATCATGTCCTTCAAAATCCAACAAGTTGAAAAGCTGACAAACTCCCTTATACCATCTCGCAATATATCATGGTACTTTGTCTTCTTCATCTCCTCATCTGTGGCATATTGCGAAACCAAAAGAGCCCTCTCCCTAAACTTGGCAGTGATCTCTGACACAGTCTCAGTCGTTTGTAAAAGGTCCTAAAAGTCTTTTTCCAACTGATGCACCTCAATAGTTGGTGCAAAATTTGTCCTAAAACGGGTCACAAACTCCTATTGAGTCATCGTCTTAATGACATCGCCTCCCAAAGCGAAGTCCAACTCCTCCTAGCAATCTCGGGCTCTATCTTTTAGAAAACAACAAGCAGTTTGACCTTCAACCTCTCGTGGTAGAATCTCGAACGAAAAGTGTTCACCATGTCCGCTAACCACCTCCTACTAGAAATTGGGTCCTTCCCCCCAAAGAGCTCGGGAACTCCACAAACACGAAACATACGGAAGGAAAGAGTGAAAGTCCCCATAATAGCCAAAATCTTTGTGCGTAATGTGCCCAGGCGCTCATAAAAAATCTCCATAATCCCTTCCTTGACCAAACCAAAGATCACAAGAGTCTACTCCAAAATGGTGTAGGTGATCTTCGACGAGATGATGTTCCGCGTCTGCTCATCCATCAGTTCAATTCCAGAACCTGAGCTTGAACCAAAGAATGAAACTCATCCACAAGTGCTCATCACCATAATGAAAAAGCAACCATACAATAATCGGAACATACTCAAACAATCCTCTTCCCACAGGATTCCTAGATTCTCCATGATTCCCCTCGATTCGAGTATGGATCCTGTTTCATTAGTACAGGCCCAATACTACCTTCCACACCTACCCATACTTTCCTCAAGAGTTATCCAGAATCCTCCAATTCACCTTCTCAAAGCGGTATTTCAAATACTTGCTCAACAGCGCAACCCAACTCGCTAAAGCACTTCCTAGGCTTTCTTAGGTTCCCGATCTTACACTGCCATCAGCTACTGAAAAACTTCCCAATAATTTCAGCTAACCACTTCATGAATATAATCACATGCAAAAAAGCTTAGATAATCATTCAAGTAAAATACTCAACCCTACAGCGGTTGGATTCAGACAAGATCTTCGCAATAGAGTCAAATCCATCACTCTGAGATTATTTAACCTTTGTAACATGTGGCTTAACATATTCACTTAATAGTTAACTCACATCACTAAGAGTTCCACAAAGTACAAAGCAAGCAACATTCTTGTAGTAACACTCCAATCCATAAAATAACCAAGGGGCATCCCACACTCACTTGCTACTACCATGCTAGGAACTTCTACTCTCACTTCCGGTTGCCATATACCCCCCTTATAGACCGGCTTCGTGAATGAGGCCTACTAATGGTAAGACCGACTTTTTTTGCTTATACAAATAATATATTAAACTTTTAATATTATAATAGTATAAGGGTGTATTTTAAACTTTTAAAATTCTAGGGCTTGGAATTAAATGTTTCAAAAGTTAGACTTTAGATTTACAGATTCAAAAACTTTAGGGCAAGTTTTGAAACTTGTCAAAACTTTCGGTTTCCATAACTTATGAGTTAATGTGGTTTTTTATGAAAAGACTCTAGAAATTCCATAACTTGAGGACAAGTTATGGAGTTCATAAAACCATTTATGTAAAAGAATCTTCACGTTCCATAACTTGAGGCCAAGTTATGGAAGACTTTAAAAATATTTAAGATCAAGTTTTTCAAATAAAATTAACACATAATTTTTATGATCTAAATTAACTGCTAAGCCAAGATAATTCATATCAACAATTAATAAGAAAATTAGTTTATCATTTAAACTCAAAATTCTCTTAAAATTTTGACAATTATCTTTTCATTCGATGAGAATCATCATTACCATATCAACAAAATCAAATTTTGTGAACTAAAATATTTTGTGGTAATGATTCTAATCCAAAACAGGCCAAAAAACTTGAAAATTTGTTGTCTAGACAGGCAACTCGTCGATCCCATCTATTGACTCACCGAGTTCATGCCTAAACTCATCCTACTCGACGAGTTCAAGTATGGACTTGTCGAGTAGGCCTGTCAGACAGTTTTTCAGCTTTGAAAAATAACACATTTGCATCAAATATAACCGAAAACAATCCTAGGCTCTGATACCACTAAAGGGTTTTAGTATACTACAACATCCTATGGTGCACATACAACCCTAAATGCTTTGGGTCTATGTTTTCTCTAATTATACATGCAATATTGTTGCCAAAGCATTAAGCCTACAACTAGCATGCAATTGACAAAAACAACATAAAATACTAGTTAGGAGTTTACCTCTTTATGTAGCTTGTAGAACTTGTTGCATTTTGCCTTTAAGAACTTAGTGCCCCAAGTGTGACACCTCAAATGGTTCACAACACACCTTAGACAAAGGATGATTTTTGAGAGAGTTTATGCACACTAAGAATCGGTTATGGTCTTCCAAAGATCACTAGGTTGTCGATTTTAGTAGCGTGGGGTCTTCTTATATAGTGTGGCTAGGATTAGGGTTACATCCATGTAAACCCTAATGTGAATGACTTTTCATCTTACTTAGGATTCATGGGTTAAAACCTCCATGGACTATCCATGGACTACCATATTGGTTTAGCCCATCCTAAAGAACCACAAGCCCACACCATAAGAATGATTGATTTACCTAATCAATCCCCTTACATTTAATTAGTCTCTTTTGATCACTAAATTAACTCATGATCAATACTACTTAAATAATATGATTTCATATTAATATATTAGAACTTATAATATATTAATAAATCATAAATAACCTCTTCTCAAAAGTCCAACCTATCAAATTGGCGTGGTGATATGCAACCCAAATGGACCATGCTACTCTCGGGTCAAGTACATACCAATTATAGTTATGGGCTTAGACACCTAATCCAATAATAGGCTACCCCCATGGTCTTTCCTTGCAATGTCGAGGGCCAAATCCCGGTCTTACATACAAGTGTCACGGGCTACCCCCATGGTCTTTCATACAATTTCCATAGGCTAGATCCTGGTCTTTCACGTAGTTGCCAGGGGCTAGATCCTGCTCTTTCATGAAAGTATCACAAATATAGTTAGCATTCTACATAATAAAGTAATGGGTCGACATTGTTGTCTTTGACCCATTGGTAGAGTGAGAAAACTCACCACATAGCCTGAAAGAATAGTTTCACCGATCACTGCTCTAAAATCTATCTCTACCGGTTACTTATACAATAACAGGAACCCAAATCTCAAGCTATAAATCAAAGTACACAAAATGCCCTTAGGTCAAACTTGGTCAAAGTCAACGGTCAAGGTCTAAAAGTCAATATTACTTCCCAGCAAAGTACGCCCTCAGTACTAAGAGAGTACACCCAGCGTACTCTGATGTTGACCAAAAGCGGGGCGTTGACCGTGTACGTGCAGCGTGCCACCATGTACGCCCAGCGTATATTGCCCAATCCCATAACTCCATTTACGCCCAGCGTACTCTGATGTTGACCAAAAGCGGGGCGTTGACCGTGTACGTGCAGCGTGCCACCATGTACGCCCAGCGTATATTGCCCAATCCCATAACTCCATTTTGATCTTATTCCATTAAGCCCTTACGTCCAAAAATCAGATCCAAACCCAAATGATGTCCTAAGTCATAAAGTTTCCAACTTTATAACTTTGCATAGCTATTAAGTGCTTAATGTCTAAAACCATAAGTTCTTAACCCAATAAGACATCATAACTCTTGTATGGAAGGTATAGAAGGGCCAAGATCACATTTTTATGGTTCATAATGGTTCCATAATGGATACAGTTTCCAACTTTATCCATTAGAATGGTCCCAACAAACAAGATCTAGTCTTTAAGTCTCAAAGGGACCAAAAAGTGCATCTTTTTCAACTTAATACATTAAGTACAAGTCTCCAACCTTCAAATCTCAAACCAAATGATGTTTAGATGGATAAAGATTCCAACTTTATTGATAACAAGGTCACAAACTTTCAAGATCTAAACTTTATGCACTTAAAGTGACAAAAAGCTCATAACACCCAAAACTAGCTAGATCTAACAATTTCATCATCAAGATTCAAACTTTATATCTCTAGAAGAAAGATCAAGGTGAACAAAGCCTGGATCTACAAGCTCCAATGCAACCAACACTTCTTCAGTGAGTTACTTTTTCTCCAAGCTGCACCAAGAACACTCCAAAGCACTTAAGAACACCTTCTTTTTGCTCAAAAGTCTCAATATAGGGTTAGTGTTACAAGAGAGGGTGTTGGACAGGTGAGGGCTAAGAATGGAATGAGTTTGGAGAAGTTAAGGAGCTTAAATAAGGCTCAAACCAAGAAAATAAGGTTTTGGCACTGATCGTGTAGGCCCAACGTACACAAATTATGCCCAACATACTAGGGATGCCCTAGTACCCCCAGTGTACATTTTGAATACGCCCAACGTATGCGAATTAATCCCAAAACCGCCCTAACTTCAAACGGTCATAACTTCTTCGTTCCAACTTCGTTTTCGACAATCTTTATATCCATAGAAAACTATTGAAGAGCTCTACAATATTATCTAAATATCATGAACTAAAAACGTCTCAAACAAAAATCCATATTTCATGCAAGAACCCGACCTATGACTTTTCCCATTTTACCCTTTAACTCTAAAACACAATTCATAGGTTTAGATCTCATAACCATCATTACCTACTTCCAAAAGGTTTAAACATCTCCTCCTTAAGGACCAAAGCCTTTACACAATCGACTTCTAGCCCTCAACCCCGAATCACAGAATGATCCCGAACAGGGTGTTACATGCAAAGTCATAAAGTTGGAAACTTTATGACTCTTAGTAGTATTTTGGCCTTCGATATGAAATTGGGACGTGAGAGCTTAATGCATTAAGCTCTTATGGAGGAAAATAGAATTTGAGTGTATGTCGTGCGTACCCTAGCATACCCTAGCATACACCCTGCGTACTCAACTAAGTGGACCAAGTTGACTCCATGACTCGTTGACTTTGATTTTGACTTTGACCAGGGTTGACCAAGTTTGAAATAAGGGTATTTTTGTATTTTGAGCTATAATTAAGCCTTTGTCTCTATTTGTTGAATAGGTAACCTGTAGAGCCAGTATTTTGAGTAGTGTATTGTTCAATTATTCGTCAAATTGTGATGTGAGTCTTCCTCACTGTACCCATGGGTCGAAGGCACCAATGTCGGCCCGTTAGATTATTTATCCTGTTTAGGATAGTGTTATGCTAGTATGTAGATAATTAGTAGATTTGTATGATTATCTGTATTTTGCTGGTTATGTGTTTATGTTTATGTGTTACATATGTCAACATATTGGGTTGGGCTAAGGTTGTATTGCTTTGAGTTGTAGCCAACAAACCCATGAGCATTCGAGATATGAGTTGAGGGCCCAAATGGCATGCCAGACTCATACTGAGGGCTCAGGAGCATTCCAGATAAGAGCTGAAGGCCCCAATGGCATGCCTGACTAATACTAAGGGCTCGAGGGTATTCCAGTCTTTCTATCTGTGGACCCGATATATGTTGTTATATGTGTGTGTGTTGGTACTTTGGGGAAACTCACTAAGATTTGGCTTACATTTTTTAGTTTGTGGTTTCAGGTACTTTAGAGTTGTGGGAAGGCAAATGTGTGATCGTACACAACTTCCTGTTTTGTCATTGGATGTTAAGGAAAACTCTGAATTGGAAATAATACTTTTGAAACAATAATGATGAATAGTTGATTTTGAAATTTTTAAATTTATTGTGATTTTTAAGTGTTACAGGTTTATATGTCGTCGAATCATGTACAACATCAACGGGCCAAACATATTGAGATCGATCTACACTTTATTCGTGGTAAGGTTGCTATTGGTCAAGTTCATGTATTTCATGTGCCTTCTCAGTCTCAATATGTTGATATCTTCACCAAGAATTTAGCGTCTTCTTTTTTTCTTGACTTTCGATCCAACTTAAACATTTGCGACGTTATCCCTATTGAAACTTCGGGGCGCTATTAGCATATTATTATTATTATTATTATTATTATTATTATTATTATTATTATTATTTGTAGAGTGTGCGACCCATATGTGACCTCATTTAGGATCGGCCCAAATCATTGTATTTGTATATATATTAATGAACGAAAATCATTGTATTTGTATATATACTCATCCTCTCTAACAAATGAAAATAATTTTGTCACATGTCACTCTCTCATTAACTTGGACACATGTCATTTTTTGTTATTTTTGAATAAATGTTTTTCCATTTGTCATTTTCTCATTTTTTTTCTTATCTTTTTTTAATTAACACCTCATATTTACACCTTAATTAATAATATCCTTAATTGAAAATAACCAATAAATTACAATATTACAACTCATATAGTATTTAATATGTTTTCATTTAATTTCAAATTTTAAATTTTAAATTTCAAATCAAAATTTTCAAATTTAAATATTTTTTTGTTTAAACCTTCATATTTAATTTTTTATTTTTTCCAACCCGTATAATATACGGATCTCACAACTAATTATTAATAAAAGAAGACTTTCATGGAAAATTAATATTTTTACATGTATGTTATATCTATTTTCTATAAATATAATAAGAATTGTGAATTATTAGTTACTTACATATTTCATTTGAAATGTATGACTATGGCATGAATTTATCTAATTGGTTATTTTTAAACAATTTCTTTTAATTAAACATAGGTTATTGAAATAAAATTCACGATTTTTCTAATTGGTTACTTTTAAACACTTTCTTTTAATTAAACGTAGGTTATTAAAATTAAAATTCACTCCATCTATGATGCTTCAATATCATTCAGAAAATTAAAAACCCAGAAAATCACTTAACCATCATAAATAACCGAACATGTTTTCTTTTATATATATATATATATATATATATATATATATATATATATATATATATATATATATATATATATATATATATATATATATATATATATATATATATATATATATATATATATATATATAAAAGTTCAGATTCATTTGAGATAATGCTAATTTTGTGAGACTGTAAGACCAAATCTAAAAATAATTTTAAAATGCAAAATAAAAGGAAAAATCCAAAAATTCTTTTTTTAATTATTATTTTCGGAACTTTATTTACCTAAAAAATTAAAAAAAAATTTTAAATTTCTGTTTTTTTTTTAAATACATGAAATATTCTAATAAAATATTACATTGTACATTTTTAATATGATTTTTAGATTGTTTAGAATATTCTTTTAGATTTGCCAGATATGTAGAATATTCTAAATATTCTACTAAAATATGTAAAAAATGTATTTTATTTTTTATTTTTTTTGGTATTTTTTTTATTTTTTTGAAAAATATATATTCCGAAAATAATACTGGAAAAAAAAATTTTCGAAAATTTTCAATTATTTTGCATTTTAAAAATGTTGTTGTTTTACTAAATGAGTGGCTAAGATTGCGTCTCACGGTCGCACAAAATTAGGTCGTCTCACATGAATCTAACCCTATATATATATATATATATATATATATATATATATATATATATATATATATATATATATATATATATATATATATATATATATATAGGGTTGAGTTCATGTGAGACAAGATGATTTTGTGAGACAAGGGGACCAATTGATGACCATTGATTAATAAAAAAAAAGAGGGTTGAGATTAAAACAGAAAATCCGATGGGAGGCGGTGGGAAAATTGAAATTATCTTGAAGTCCATGCTTAATTGAAATACGCAAAGGGGTAGAGTTGTACTTTTCACTCAATAGATTAAATCTGATCACTTCATTCTTCTCCCGAATTTCTTTGAGTTCGTTAATATCCTTCTCACACTTTCAAATTCTTCTCGATCAAAATCATCCATCTATCTTTAATCCATAGTTTTTCAACAAAATTCCCTAATAATCGCACTCATCATCAAGAGAACGAATGGATATGTACTCAGAAAACCCTGGCATCGACAAAACCATAGGATTGAAAAACTCTAGTGTAGTGTCCGATGGGTGTTGCGTCTTGGGCTCGTTCGTTAGTCCAATTTTGTATCCGGATTGGGCCTGTCCGTCCGTGAGTTATGTTCTAGGGTTTAGTATTTATTGATGCTTGCATGCATCCTAGTACGTAAGATTTGAAGTCGATCATTTAATAGATATTATCTTTATCGTTTGTAACCCTAGTAGCCTCTACTGCGGAAGTTCTTTGTCGAGCTCTGCTGAGGCTTGAATCTATTGAATCATTCGACATATTTTGATTCATTCTTGTGCTTGATATTTCTGTTTAATGTTTCTGTGATTAACCTGTTTAAAGATCTAAACGATCAAAGAGTTTCTTAACTCATCAATTGGTATCAGAGCAGGCGACTGTGTAATTCATACACATCTCTTTTGTGAAAGAAGTGATTAGGGGTTATTCCGCATTCATTGATATTTATTGAGCCATCACTCCATAATTGACGTATCTCATTAATTATTTATCTTGCCCTAATATTACGTATTACAAAGTCTGATCTTATAACTGGTTAAACGATCAAGCATGGACGATTCTCAATCTAATCCTATTAACATCTCAAACAGTATAGGATCTACAACCAAGATTCCAATTCTCTACACTTAAGATTACGAAGTGTGGACGCACCACTTTGAAGACTACATCGTTGGATCTGAAGATAATGGGTATCTGATATGGGAAGCTATTATATCTGGCCCATTTGCTCATTCAGAAACATCTAGAATCATTAAAATTCAAAAGGAGTACAATGATTTGTTGAAAGACGTGAAAGACGTTGCTCAGGACGAAAAGGAGAAGTTTCAATGCAACATTAAGGCATTGACACTAATTCGATTCGCTCTTCAATCCGACACATTTAGATTCGTGAGTTCTTGCAGTATAGCAAAGGAAATATGGGATCGGTTGCGAGAGTTGTATTCCACAGATGAAGATCTGGAGCACTCAATTCAGACTTTACTTCTCTCTGAATTTGGAGAGTTCAAGCAGAAGCCAGAAGAGGTTGTTACGCAGACATTTGATCGCCTTAATCATCTTCTCAACAAGATGATCAAACATGATATTGAAAGGAAGCCCATCGAACAGAAGGTCACTTTCCTGAATGGCCTAAGATCCGAATTGAGAGTTGTTATGTCAACGGTTAAAGCACACGAGCAGTTCAAATCGTACTCGCTGGCGAAACTATTGGGGATTCTGAAATCCCAGGAAAAGACAGTGCTGCAAGAGAAAAGTGTGGTTTCAAATCTGGGATCTTTGGCGCTTCTGTCCAAAGGTAAGAGTACAGTTGAAGACGAAGAGGATCTAAATCTGGGAGATCACGATTTGACAACTGAAGACTATGCTATGATGGTGTCAAATCCAAGAAGGTTCACTAAGAAAAAGTTCCCTACCAACAAAAATCGTAATTGGCAGGGAAGCTACAACTCTGAAAAGGTGAAAGAGGAGCCGAAGGTTGAAGAATCGAAGAAGGAAGCGAAGGGTGAAGCTGACTCTGGTGTCAGTTGCTTTTACTGTGGTGGGAAAGATTGCGTGCTGAAAAAGATGGCAGAGAAAGATGAAGAGAAGGATGAAGAAGCTAGTCTCCTAAAAAAACTAGAGGAGATTAAGAGGAAGAAAGCTGCTACTAATCCCTCTATGAATGCTCTTATTGTGCAGGGTTCGGTAGATGATGATGAGTTCGGTGGCGTGCAGGTGTGGTCGACTGACTCAGAAGACGATGAAGTGAGAAAGCCTTCTCATGGAAAGGCTTATGTTGCAAAGAGTGGTGAAACTAATGGAAGATGTATGATGGTGACC
The DNA here is from genome assembly GCF_002870075.4 of Lactuca sativa. NCBI lineage: Eukaryota > Viridiplantae > Streptophyta > Magnoliopsida > Asterales > Asteraceae > Lactuca > Lactuca sativa. The sequence continues at coordinate 92,525,927 of NC_056629.2, forward strand.
GATGTATCTCAGATGAGGGGATACAACACTGATGGTGGAAATGAAGAGGCCAAGGAGCGAGAGGACTTATGCTTTACAGCGAAACCTCTCAGATCGGTGAACTTGATGAACTGATCAAGAAAGTACAATCTATTTTTATTTCATTTAAAATTCCACAAAAATCATATGAAAAGGAATTAAATAACTTGAATTCAAGAATTTCAAATCTAGATAGTTGTTTAACGCAAACATGGGTCACAAATTCTAATCTAATTGACCAAATAAGCAGGGTGTCATCCAAGAGTGAGGAACGAAGGATGTGGATAGAGCAGAAAGAGTTGGAGCTGATTAAGTTTAGTGATGAAAACATTTATTTGCAAAGAGACAATCTCGAATTATTAAAACAAAGGAATGTTTTTTGTTTGATTGCCAAAAGGCTTTATGCTAACATTACTCAACTACATTTAAACTGTGAAATAGGACAGAAGATACATCACATGATTTTACCCTTCCTTGAGTTTAAGGAGGATGAAATTGATGTCGAAGCATACAACTGTGAAAGTGTTGTATCTTCCGATGATGTCAATCCTACTTACATGTATGGTCTGGACAAAATTGAATCCTTTATAAAGTCCAAAGACCATAAGGACATGCTTAAAAATCTTTTGGATGAAAATGATAAGATGAAACTCAGGGCCGAAACCATACAAAAATTTGACACATTGAATACCAATTTAAGTTCAGAGAATAAAATTGATGTTGAAAATGCATCTGAACTTAATGAGGACGATGATATGAGTGAAATTTCTGTAGAGGATGAAGTTGACTGTTCCGAGTTCGTCAGGAGCGAACCTGAAAACCACAAAAACCTAATTTCTGAAAATTCTGTGGAATTCGCTCGTTTGTGTAAAACTAAGTCCCCAATCCTTAAAGAAAATGTGGTCGTATTTCAGAAGGTTAGAACAACCCCCAATCAGGTGTATAAGGTCACAGGAGTAACCGAACATCAGACAGCCGAACTCACTGCCATAGTGAACGGAGATAATGCAGATGGTTGTGATGAGTTTTATTGGTCTGCACCGATAGACAACGCAGACGAAACAGTCGATCTGTCGGAGCGAACATCATGGAAGACCAAAGGTAGATATGTGCCCAAACCTCTGAATAAGCCTACCAACTTTGACGTACCAACTTCTAGTGGCACAAAAGAGATTCTAGTGGAAGAAGTCACCTCAACAAGCGAAACCTCTTCCATGAAGAGTGAACTTGTTGCTAAGAAGCTGAAACAAAAGGCAAATACCCACAGACAACCGAAACAGGTGAAAAATCAAAAGCAGCAGAGAAACCAAAGATACAAGAAAAATCTCTCAGAGCGAAAGCAGTTATGGTGCTCCCAAAATCCTCACTACACTCACTTTGACAAAAATTCTAAGTCAAAAGGAGAAGAAAAAAAGAGTCAAAGGAACTTCGAATCTCCGATTCAAAAGAACCAGAGGAAGACTTTCGGGCCACAGGAAGAACAGAACCGAAAGGATAGGTTCGGTCCCGAAAGCAACAACAAACGAAAAGCTAGTTTCGGTCCGCCAAACAACAACAAGCAAAGACCAGATTTCAGCCCATCAAGCTTTTACAATAAAAGACCCAGTTTCGGGCCACCAACCTACAACACCCGAAAATCCAGCTTCGGTTCATCATCAAACGGCAACCGAAGGTCCAGATTCGGTCCCTCAAATGACCACAACCGAAAGGGTCATTTCGAACCTCAAGTCAGGAAAGATTCTCATTCTAATTTCTTTTCCTCTAATTCTTCTCGTTCTCAATCTTCTTCTAAACCTAATTCTAGTCCTACACCAAATTCAATATCGTCAAAGGATTTGAAACGAAAAAGGAAGATTTCCTCAGCTAAGGAAGACCGAAAGCAGGCTAAAGTCCAAACACCAGAATCTGAATCCAAAACACCTGCATCTAATTCTAATAAAATCAAAGTGTTTACTATTAAAAGAAAAGACGAAACAACCTTAATAAAATGAACATATCTTGTTGATGTTTCCCTTACTATTCCTGTTTCTGTAAAAGGCTCACGTGGACCCAAGAAACTTTGGGTTCCTAAATTTGCTTAATTTTTGCAGGTTATCAGTGACGAGTAGTTTGACAACAAATGGTACATAGACAGTGGCTGCTCACGTCACATGACAGGAAGAAAAGAAGAGTTAAGGGAGTTTTGGTCACTTCAAAATGGTGGTAATGTCAAGTTCGGTAACAACTCTTATGGAACAATAAAGGGTTATGGGATGATAACCAATGGAGACTTCACAATAAGGAAGGTGGTGTATGTAGAAGGGTTGCAGCATAATCTCATCAATGTATCTCAACTGGTGGGAGGTACCGATCTCAAAGTCTCGTTCGACGATGAAGGTTCAGAAATTATAGAGAAGAAAACCAACAAAGTCATTCTCAAGTCAGATCGAAAAGGTGAAATGTTCCCTCTAAATCTCAGACGAATCAAAGGGAATCCAGCCATATGTCTTTTGTCCAAAGCTCATTCAGACGAAAGTTGGTTGTGGCACCGAAGGCTTTCACATCTCAACTTCAAAGACATCAACAAGCTTGTCACCAGCGGTCATGTTTGGGGTCTTCCATTGCTTAAGTTTGATCGAGAACACTTATGTGCTGCATGTGAAATGGGTAAACAGAGTCGTCAAAGTCACCCAACCATCATAAACACCAAAGTTGTTGAACCACTTGAGTTGCTTCACATCGACTTGTGTGGTCCATCATCAATCGAGAGCATTGGCGGTAACAAGTATATCCTTGTCATTGTTGATGACTGCTCACGTTTTACTTGGGTATTCTTTCTAAAGCAGAAATCTGCGGCGACTCCCAAGCTGAAGATCTTTATCAAGTAAGTCGAAGTGCAACTGAGGAAAGTCGTTCGAAACATCAGGAGCGACAATGGACTGGAATTCATGAACAAAGAATTTGAAGATTTCCTGACAGAAAAAGGCACCAGTCATAATTTCTCATCCCCCTATACACCTCAACAGAACGGAATTGTCAAAAGGCAAAACCGATCCCTTTGCGAGGCGGCCCGAACCATGCTAACTTTTGCTTCTCTTCCCTTATATTTCTGGGCTGACGCTATTGTTGCTGCATGTTTTACTCAGAATAGGTCTTATCTCAACAAGTGTTTCTTTTTCACTCCTTATGAGATTATTAACAACAGGAAGCCGAATGTCAAGTTCTTTCACGTGTTCGGTTCCAGGTGCTTCATCTTAAACTCCAAAGAACATCGCAACAAGTTTGATGTCAAGAAGCTAAAGTCTACCGAAGAAGCAATTGGAGAGATTTTCTCTCAAACAGGTCAAGTCACAGCCTCGATCGCCAATTTATTTGACCAGTTCATAGACTTATTTGATGAACCTGAGAAAGCCACTCTTTCGAAAGCCAAGACAGCAGACAACAAAATCGATCATCTTAAGCAGATTATCGAAGATGCAGCCAAACAAATGGGAGAAGGAGAACCAGTTCGAAACGAACCTCCCCAGAGCGGTACTTCGGTCGAGGGGGAGAATCAATTCTCTTAAAAACAACAGGACTCACATATTCAGGGGGAGAATCCAATCTTTGACAGACCCGAAAGCCCAGCTACACCCGAAAGTCCTGTAGCACCCGAAAGTCCAGTAGCACCCGAAGGTCCAAATCAACCTGAAAGTCCAATTGAAGAAAGAATTTTTGGGTCAAATCAAAATGATTCATCATCTGTCGAGGGGGAGAATTCTGACATGCTCTATGACGATGATACTCAATCAGAATTATAAGAAATGGTAAATGCTGAACTGGATCCATCCTATGACCTAAGTTATCCTCCACTCACCAAATGGACCAGAGATCATCCCGCATCTCAAATAGTGGGTGACACATCAGAGAAAGTTCTAAATCGCTCACAACTGAAGGCAAAACAAACTGCTTTACTCTCCAAAGTAGAGTTCTGCATGTTTAATTCTTTCGTGTCTAAAATTGAGCCGAAGACCGTCAATATTGCTCTCGATCATTCTGATTAGGTTCAGGAAATGCAAGATGAACTCAATGAGTTCGAAAGAAATAAGGTCTGGCGTCTCATTCCCACACCGAAAGATGCCTCAGTCGTTGGTCTCAAATGGGTATTCAGAAACAAAATGGATAAGGAGGGTAATGTGATTCGAAATAAGGCTCGGCTAGTGGTAAAAGGCTACTGCCAGGAAGAAGGAATTGATTACGAAGAGACATTTTCTCCGGTAGCAAGGCTGGAATCTGTTCGAATATTTCTTGCCTATGGTGCACACAAGAATTTCGAGGTCTACCAAATAGATGTGAAGTGCGCTTTTCTGAATGGGGAACTTGAAGAAACGGTATACGTGGAGCAACCTCCTGGTTTTTTGAATTAAAAGTGTCCAAATCACTACTACATCTTAGATAAGGCAGTTTACGGTCTGAAACAAGCACCTAGGGCATGGTATGAAACAGTAACTAAGTTTTTAAAGATGTCTAAATTCAAAAAAGTTTCGGTTGACCCAACCTTCTTTCGTAAAAAGGAAGGTAACCACCTTATGATAGTTCAGATCTATGTCGATGATATCATCTTTGGCTCAATGAATCCCAGCCTAACAGTTGAATTCAGAAAGTTGATGGAGACAAAATTTGAAATGAGCTCAATGGGTCCGATTAACTTTTTCCTTGGTTTAAATATTAGACAGGGACCCGAAGGCATCTTTATAAACCAGGAAGCATATACCAAGACTCTTCTTGCTAAATTCGGCATGATGGAAGATTCAAAGGTCAAAGTCCCTATGGCGTTCGGTACGAAGCTCACACCATCTTTGGAAAAACTGGCAGTTGACATAACGCTATATCGCCAAATGATTGGTTCCATGATGTACCTCATAACTAGCAGGCCTGATATAATGTTTTCTGTGTGCTACTGTGCCAGGTTTCAAGCAAATCCTCGTGAACCACACATGCTGGCAGTGAAAAATATACTCCGGTATTTGAAGCGAACCACCTATCTCGGTCTCTGGTATCCCTCAAACTCAGGTTTCTTTGTTCAAGCCTACTCAGATGCAGACCTTGGAGGATGTGGTTTAGACAGCAAAAGCACTACAGGAGGCTGTCAATTCCTCGATGGGAAGTTGGTGAGCTGGCAATCTAAGAAACAAACATGTGTTTCTCTGTCTACAGCCGAAGCAGAGTACATTGCAGCCGCTTCTTGCACATCTCAAGTGATTTGGATCCAAAGCCAACTCCGAGCTATGGACTCAATATGAAAAAGATCCCACTATATTGTGACTTAGAAAGTGCAATTAGGATATGTCATAACCCAGTGCAACATTCCAAAACCAAACATATTGCATTGAGGTATCACTTCATTAAGGATCATGTGGAAGACGGAAAAGTAGAAATTCACTTTGTTCGAACCACTGATCAACTGGCTGACATCTTCACCAAAGCCCTTCCTGAAGCAAGTTTTAATAAAATTCTACAAGGACTTGGTATGATGGAATCGGAGTCAGTACCAAAAACACCTTCTCAAAACTAAAGGTTGGAAGCGAAATGAACCGAACGTTCGGTCTATTTCGGGTTCGGTTCCCATGGGTACCGAAATGAACCGAACGCTCGGGTTCGGTCCCATTGCACTTGTTTTCGCTTATCTCAAAAAGGTAGTTTCTTTGGTTGTGAACTTTTGTACACTTGTTTTCCAATTTTTTTTTAATTCCAAAATTTTTTTACGAACCGAAATGAACCGAGCGTTCGGTCTATTTCAGGTTCGGTTCCAAAAAAAATTTTGTTTGGTTTGTTTTTGTTTTTCTCTTTACCAAATTATCAAAAACTCCAAAAATATTTTTTTGTTGTTTGTCTATACCTCTGTTTGTATTCACCGTTTATGGATTATCGACGGGGCAGGTATCATTCTCACACTTTTCTAATAGCTAAGTGTCCCTAGAAGCATGCTGCTGCATGTTGTCCAAAGCCTCAACTGATTCTTAATAAAGCCTTACTGACTTGGTATATACAAACCTTGTCTTCCCAATTAGGCTACTACATTTATTCTAATCATGAGCTACCTTACTCTTTTCTCCTATGTGATAAGAGTTTTCTGCTTGGTCACTAATTTTTTATAACAGAGGTACTTTGGTTTCTTTATACCACCTCAAATATTTTTCTCCATCATATTCGCTTCAAACAAGTAACCCTTGAGACTCTCAGAAATTACCACTGAGGTTTATGGTTACACAATCTCTATGTTTATGATCTTAGCTTTGTGTCACTACGTGCTAAGTGAAACCCACAATTCAATACCTACTATGCATTGACGGTGAACAATTAAAATTGCTCTAGTTTTCACTCATGAATTAACGAATTCACCCAAGTGGTTGTACCATGAAATCTCTAATTTTCTTTTTGTGTGATTCTTATGAAATTGTTACATACCATAACATTTCTTCCCTTAGAATCCAATTTTAATTTTTTCTTGAGATTTCACCCCAAGTATTTTCCACATGTTACTTAAATATTATCCAAACCTACTTGTTCAACAGACCACATTGGTCTCACAAGTTCTTCAGTCGATTTCTGTCTTATGTCAAGATCAGGAATTCTGAACTGAAGCGAAAGCCTCCCAAATAAGCCTTATTAAAAGATGCCTTTCAACACTTCTTAATTAGTGATTGATCGTAATTCAACGGGAAACCACACAAACACTTTAAGGTCTCTCTTGACTTTGAAGGAAGAGATTTGTGCCCGGGATCCACTGTTTTGTGTCTCTATTGACATCACAAATTCCCAAATATATGTTGATTTATTTCTTTATCTTTGACACTCTATGCACGAAAATCTTTTTGATTTTCCAAAAATCTGGTTTCCTTCATTACAAGCTTTTTTTTTGGCTCCGGGATTTAATGCTATATTCTAAACGGGATGTGGTTGTTATTGCTACACGTGTTCGCTTTTATTTAGTGACGACAGCTAAGGACAATCTGCTGACTCAGCTGGAAGCTTATCGGTTCAGGAATTCAAAAGGGTATTTGATTGGAATGCGTGCGAAACCGAAGAGTTTTTCTCTCTCCTGCGTAATCATAGGGGTTCTAAACTGTCACACGTCAATCACCTCAAGAAACGCTTCGTTTTTCAAGAAGATTTGGGAGCAGATTCTTCTCTCTCTTCTACCCATGGTATAAAGGGTAAACCTTAAAATCTTTTACCTCTTTACTGCACCAAATATTCAGAGAGCAAGAAACGATTTTTTTCTCCCACTGTTCATCATCCTCTCCAAAACCACTCTTCAATGGCGGACTCTTCTTCAGTTCACGCTACCTCCCATATTTTGCCTATCCGACCTCAACAAAGCCTGATCATTGATGTCACCCCACATGTCTACGATGCATTCATGTTCCCAATTGTGGAGTGTCTCAAACACTCTCCATTGGTTCCAACACTCACAAAGGTCGAACTCATTCTAATGGAGTGTTTATCGCAGATCTTCTCAACTGCCCACTATGACAAGTCTGTCGATCGAATTTTCTTCGACATTCTTGATACGAAATCCTCCATCTCCAAACAGCGATTATGTTCGCTTCTAGGGTTCGAACCTAATGAGTCTAGGGTTAACCCTGAATCTATTCTTGTGGGACATTTGTTCTCCATGTTTTACAACATGGGTTACACCGAGATTCTGACCACTGTTACCAAGTTCAAGAAATCATATCTACCTCCTCAGTGGAATGGCTTCTTCACTGTGTTGTTCAAAGGATTATCAGAACGAAGTGCAGGTTCTGATGGGGCTAGCCGACTTTTTATGACAATTCTCTATGGGCTGTACCACAACGTCAATCTCGACTATGGCTCGGTTTTATGGGAGCAGTTGATTCAAAGCCTCACTTCCACTTCTCGCCATTCTGAGATATCTTATGCCAGATTCTGGACGCTGGTCACAAAGTGGGCAATGGACAAGTATCATGTCCCTGTCGTTGCTGATTCTCCACTCTCCTCGATCGGTATTTTCCACACAACGAAGATCATAGTGTCTGATTCCTCCAAATTTCAGTTTGTTGGCTCAATCCCTGAGTCAATGTATGCGTGTGTTCCAAGGGATAGTCACATCATCAAAACTTACAAGGAGTTTCTTCGTTCAGGCCCCAGAGAGCTCACTCCAGAAATGATTCAATCCATCCACGACGCTGACAGGCCTGCTCCCAGGGGAAAGAAACAAGAAAAGGGGAAAGACAAGAAAGTTGTCAAAGGAGCGAAAGGTCCTTCTCCAAAGAAGTGAAAACCTTCAAAGGCAGCTCAATCACCTCCACCAAAGAAGAGGAAAACTCAGCCCAGGCGCAAACTAATTCTTGCCTCTTCCTCCAGTGAATCAGAGGATAAGAGTTCAGACTCATAAGAGTCACTTCGAGGTAACACTCCTCCACGTTCGCCTTCCCCTGAAGTACATGTTTCATCTAAACCTGTCTCTCCTCCCCCAATCTCTATCTCTATTTCCATTCCCCCCATAACCTCCACTACTCATATACCACCCACCTCTATCCCTGTACCACCTCCTATTTTCACAGAAGCTACGACAACAACCACCACTGGAGTTCGAACCAACGTATCTGATACGGGGGCTCCTACTTCAACACCCGAACCCACACCCGCTATAGAACAAACTTCCATACCTGAACCTACTACCACAACCGAACCTCCTCCTTCGTCTTCATCTCCCAATCACTCAGCTGATGACGAGACTTTTCTTGGTGGAGAAGACATGATGTTTGACTCGGTCTACTATAGTCCGTATCAGGTTCAAAGTGATGATGAAGATGATGCTCCTGTCACTAAAAAGCATCTCAAGGAACTTCATGAGAAAATCGACAGTCTCATCGCTTCCTCCTCTTCCTCTCGGTCCAATATCTCAGAGGCTGCCATTCAGGGGCTAATTGATATGTTCACCAAGGCTCATGAAGCCTCCATCAACTCTGCCACTACTACTATCGACGCATCTACCAAGGCGTGTGCTGCAGCGACCGAAAAAGTCGAAAAACTATTTATCAATGCTAACAATCTTTTGCAGTCTTTTCAGGGAGCCGTAGAAACCAATGCAATGAAGGTTGAATCCCTTGTAAAGAAGCTGGCCACTTCATTCGCATCCGAACTGTAGTCCTTTTCCAGTCTTCGTCAGTCTCTCGACGATGACAATAAATCATTCCAGGCGACTGTTGAGGAACGCTTGACAAAGCTGCAAGAAGATCTCGCTTCAGAGAACTCAGTGATGGATGCTCTTGGTCGAAAAACCACTGCTCTAAATGTCAAGAGTGTTCAACTTTTCCAATCATAAAAGGAGGTTGCGTCTCTCCGGTCTGAGCGAGCGGTCATCTCTACGTGTGTTTCGGATGTCCACGCCGCCCTCTCCAACATCATTGAAGCCCATGATCCCATCCTGAACTACTCTATGAGGCGCACTCTAGCTGAGAAGCTTGCTCCCGCCCTTGATCTACTCAGCAAAATTGAAGGGCTTCCTGAGTTCGTGGCCCATCCAAAACAAGGGGGAGAAGATGTGTCTCAACCGCCTCCTACTTCTACATCAACTAAAGCAACCGAACCTCCTCCAGCAGGTCAAGCTTTAGGTTTGGGTGTTAAAGATAAAGGCAAAAAGATTATTGAAGACAATGATGATGATGATGATGATAAAGAGACCATCGCTGATCTCTTGAAGAAACAAGGCCGGGAAAAGGATGCAGACATGAGTGCTCGCGTTGCCAGAGAGGCTGAGGCGAACAAAAGAAAAATGAAGGAGGCTCATGATCTTCTTGAGAGTAGAAAAACTCTATTTCGTCCGTTGACTCTCAAGAAGCTTATCAAAGAAGCCATTGACACTCCCAGCATCCTATGGCTTGAACCGGTGATTTCCTTGGACAGGGTCAATTCTGTCGACTCTCAGTTTGACATGCCCTTGACCCGAAAGGCCTTCATTTTTCATGCTTTTTATCATGTTGCTGATGTCCCTCATCCCCACCCAAAGGTTGATAGGGAGCTCGTTGAATTCTATCTAAGGTCTGCTCAGCCTCAGTATCAGACATGGAGTGCTCAGAAGATCATTAACGTTCGGGTCCTCAAACTGTTTCATGAGGGGAACTTCACAAATGTTCGGTTTAAAGTGTTGAGGGGTTCTGCTAAAACTGAACATGCTATTTCACTTGCTGATCTTCCCAACCTGAATCCACATGATTGGATTATTCTGCACAACATCCTCCTCACCAACGAAGCTGAGTATGGGCCAATCATCGATCACTTCAAAAGGATGCTTTTTTGCTACATCATGGAGGTTGCCAAGATGGATCAGGAGATCGCAAGTATTTTCAAGAAAAATCCTACCATCTCTCCTGTTGGTTCTGCAAGTGATTTAAATATGATGCAGATGGGAAGAATCGACCCAAAGCGGAACTCTGTCATGTTCACAAGGAACGAAGGCCAAAAATGCCTGTTTGCCTTGGCAGATAACCATCTATACACCACTGCGTGCTAGGAACATGTTCTGGGGATCATTCATCGATGCAAGCAGAACTCTGCAGATGACAAGAAGTATTTTGACGACATGATCTAGTGGTACATTCGCTTCAGACAGACCATCCTTGCCCTCATTCCACATTTGTTTGAAACCACAAAGAAAGTTCCTGCAGCTGGACCCAGCAAGCCGAAGTGGAGTCTTGCTCCAATTGACGCAAAGGGGGAGATTGTAGGGTCCGATAGGTGTTGCGTCTTGGGCTCATTCATTAGTCCAATTTTGTATCCAGATTGGGCCTGTCCATCCGTGAGTTATGTTCTAGGGTTTAGTATTTATTGATTCCTGCATGCATCCTAGTACGTAAGATTTGAAGTCGATCATTTAATAGATATTATCTTTATCGTTTGTAACCCAAGTAGCCTCTACAACGGAAGTTCTTTGTCGAGCTCTGCTGAGGCTTGAATCTATTGAATCATTCGACATATTTTGATTCATTCTTGTGCTTGATATTTCTGTTTAATGTTTTTGTGATTAACCTGTTTAAAGATCTAAACGATCAAAGAGTTTCTTAACTCATCACCTAGCCTCTTATTCGAGTTTTAGTTGCGAAAAATATTAGAAATCGCACATTCATCACAAATTATCGATGGTTTAAATAAATCATATTCAGATTGCAGGTATTTTAAAATATAATTTGATTTAAGATGTTATTTTGACTGATTAATTAGGGGATCTGATGAAAAACCATAGCCTCTTATTCGAGTTTTAACAGTAAAAAACACTAGAAATCACACAATATTCATCATAGATTATCGATGGTTCAATAGAATCATAGTCAGATTGCATGTATTTTAAATTTAATTTGATTTTTGGTGTTATTTTGTTTGATTAATTAGATGGTCTAGTGAAATTTAAGTAATTTTGTGCTAGATAACTTGATATTATACATATTATGATTTGATAAGTCAGATCCTGGTTCGTTTTTAGATTTTGGATGTTCTTTTGTTAGAAACTACTTTCTTTAAACCTTTCACTATAACATAATATGAAATATTCTGAAATTATGTGTTACGTTATAGTTTAAACATTATGATTGTGTTGGAAACAATTCGTTTGTATGCTTTTTGTGATAGTGGCGGTATCCACTCATGTGGCCATGTTCTATTTGTGAAGTATTGAAATAGTAATTGGTTAATGATGAAGCAATGCCATATATTCTAAATTTATGTGTCATATTCTGATTTAAAATATGTAATAGTCTAAGTATTATGATTAGTTTTGAGTTCTAACGTTATTATTTTCATTAATTAGATAATGTAATACACATACATTGAAATAAGGTTTAATACATAAATATCTAGGCATTATGATTTAACACAATTTCTTATTCCTTGTCATTTGGATTTTCAACTTTATGATTCTGATTGTGAAACCATATAAAATTTTGGGTCATCAACCATTCCTAAATAAAAGAACTGAAGCTAATTATTCTAGCAAATGGCTTATTCTACATAATTGGATTCAGATTCTACATTTAGAGTTATATCTTCACTGTTTTATCTTAGCATATGATTTGAGTTAATGAGTTGTAATCGTCAAATTTATCTCTCTGTATGATTTTGATTTAATGTATACACCTATAAAATATTCTATGAAACTATGTGTTCTAATTATAGTATAGTTTTTAGTTAAAATAATGAATCAATGCCATATATTCTGAAATTATATGTCACATTCTGATTTAAAGTATGTAGTATTCTAAGTATTATGATTAGTAAATATTGAGTTCTAATGTTATTCTTTGATTAATTAGATAATGTAGTAAACATACATTAAAATAAGGTTTAATACATAAATATTTTAGGCATTCTAATTTAACATAATTTATGATTCCTTCTCATTTAGGTTTTCAAGCTTGTGATTCTGATTCGAAAATTAGATCAAGTTTTAGATCACCAACCATTCGTAAATTAAAGAAAATGAAGCTTGTTATTCCAGCAAATGGCTTATTCTACACAACCGAATTCAAACTTTACATCTAGTGTTGTTATAGGTAACGTATAATACTATAATCTCTTCACAAATTTTTCTTAGCATGTGATTTTGAGTTAATGTGTTGTAATCGTCAAATTTATTTTTTCTGTATGATTTTGCATTAATCTATTCATGTATGGAATATTCTATAAAACTCTATCTTCTGATTATAGTATAGTTTTTAGTGAAAATCATTGTGTATCTTCAACAATGCATTCTAATTTAGATATTTTACTCTAAAATTATCTCTAAAAGTCACGATGTAATGGAATATAGTATTATACAACCTGTCATTTAAACATTGATTTATATAGAATATGTGAAATCATTAGGATATTTGAATCTATATGTTAACTCTATAAGTAACTCAAAATTGTCATGATTATAGATTTTGAGTTATTATGAAAACTCAAAATCAACAAAAGTGTTCTAATATGCACATTATTTGTTTATGATCTCATTAGAATTTTTAATTTATTATTTTTGTGCTAAAAAATTTAGAATAAAAGTCTATTTTTAATTATTCGTATAATGTTACAAATTTTTTATGTATTTTATTAATTGAATGTAGTTTGTATATTTTCGATATTTTGTTCTGATAAATATTTCATTATATTGATTTTACTTTTCATGATGCAGGCAAACTAAATGCTAACCTACATATGAACTAATTGAACAATCTATGCAGTTTGGAAAATATGATTAAGCAAAGGATCTTAATATGATGCAAGAAAGGACGCAATGGAATGAGGATTGTTGATCGACATGATAAAATATTTGCAAGAGTTTAGTTGTTATTAAGAGTATTATTCTCTTTAAATGTTGGCTATATTTTCTATATTTTGAACAATATGTATGGTTTAATGTTTGGTAAACAATAGTTATGGTTTAAAGGTTTGAAGATTGGTGAAAGTTTAATAAAGCAATATTATGTTTGTACAATAGTTATATGTTAAAGAATAATACGTGCAGCGTTATAGTTTATTTCATGTAATGATAGTAATGTCTTTCACAACTAAGATGAATTTAAAATTAAAGATTGTATGTATAATATTTTATTGGAATAATAATTTATGATTATGTTATAGTAATTATATGTATAATACTCTAATAGAATAATGTTATGTGTTGTTTGTTATCATAAATTGATGTTTTTGTCTTGTTTATAATTTACGTGATAAATCAAGCTAAATTTTATAAGTAGATCGTATGATGTTTAAAATCATTAGAATGTTGCAGTTTATGATGTATGATGTTGATAATATAATAACATAATATTTTATGTTTTTTTGTTAAATAAGTCAATTCATTTACATGAAAATATTGTGTATATATAGAATATTCTAATACAATAATGTTGCATGTTGTATGTTGTATGTTTTCGAATAATGTTGTAGGTTTTCGATTGAATAAGTTGATTTATTACATGACAACAATCTGTACATATAGAATACTCTAATAGAATAATGTTATATGTTGTATGGTTTTATAATCTATATGTAGTATATTTTATTCTAATAGAATAATGTTATATGTTGTATGTTTTCATAATCTATATGTAGAATATTTTAATAGAATAATGGTCTATTATTTTCTAAGTTAAAAGTAGAATATTCTAGTATAGTGATGCATAATTAAATTTAGGTTTTTTTAATACTCATTGGTATGATATTATTCTAGATATTCTAACCATTCAACAATTAATATTGTGTTGTTAATATGTAATATTACGAACTTGTTTTGTAATGTGTACAATTAACTTACAATATGTAAGATTCTAATATTATATGTAATATTATGATATCATTATGTAACATTTTGAATTTACAATTTATAGTATTACAAGAATATATGCAATAAACTGTAGGAAACCAAAATAAGTTATATGTAAAATATTCTAATAGAGTAATGTTCTAGTTAAATATGTTGGCATATTTGAATTATATTCATTAACAGTGATATATAAAAATGTTATTTATTCTGAATATAGAATAATAGAATGAAATTCTAACTTACAAATCTTGTCATTGATACACATTAGTGTTAGAGGGTATTATACATGTAAAAATAGCGTTTATAGAATACTTATCTTAAAATTAAAATTATTACATTAAAAAAAACTTAGTATCATAATAGTAGTTATTATTTCAACAATAAAAAACAAACTTGAATAAAAATACGACATTTTTACAAAGTGATTAAAACCTAACATGGATTATGATTTACAAAAGTTTATCCATAACATTTCGGTTATAAATAACTGTTTGTACAAAACTACAGTAACCCTCAATACATAATTTCAATAAATTACACAATCATATCATAATATTACACATAATTGTAGATTAAACACTAACATATATTATTAGATGTGTAATATGGCAAAGTTAGACATGTAACAACACGATATATAACATATATTGAATCAAACTAGTTGATTGTTTCAACAAAAAAAATCAAACTAGTTGATTATTTCAACAAAAAAAAATTCAAACTAGAATATTCGGAATCCAAACAAAAGAACCATTAGTTGAAATGAATTCAGTGCTTGAATAAGATTTTTCTTCATCGGCATTAATTTGAGCTACAAAAATAAATACCCTACTAATATTTATCATTGTATAATGATTTACAAATTATATTCTAAACACAATATTATAAATAGGAGAAATACGGAATGACATATAGGTAACGGTTTTCAATTATTATAATTAGAATCATGTATTATGTAAACTAATAACAATATGTTGAATTATGTTTTGATCATAATAATTTGCATTCTTTTGAAATTAACCATGAAACACATAATGTTAAGAGTATGTATTCTTATAAATTATAGTTTTTGTGAACTAAAGAAATTAAAGTGTGATTAATATTCTAGAATTGTATCTATTTAGACCATTGTATTATCTGGAATATCTAGAATCCAAATTAAATCACTATATATCTCTTCATGTAGAATATTCAGAATCCAAGATAAATAACCATTAGCTAAAACAAGTTCATTGCTAAAGTGAGATTCTTTATTACCATCACTAATTTGACGTACAAAAAGTATTATGTTAATATTTATTCTTGTATAACTATTTACAAAATTATATTCTAAAAGAAATTTTTTGAACATGTAAGGACGTATTAGTAATGCTTTTCAAGTTACTCAAGTCAAAATAGTATACTATATAGTATGTGATGTAGTAACATTGTGATGAAATTGGGCCAAGTACCTCTTATGATTCATGCTAAATTGGTCGAAATGCATCTTTTACTTCACATGCAATTGATAAGGAGGATAATGATTAACATAAACCTTTCAATAAGATAAGCAAACATAAAAAACCAATGAGGAAATATGCTGCAAGCTTCAAGCATCAACATGGTCTGAGATTTCCATGTCATGCTCATACCAATCTTTCAAACATGCACCATTTGGTGTACTTGTCTTAATATGATGAAAAATATAATAACATTTATATCAACCAGAATACGATTTGATCATTTAGATGCGAACCAAAGGAAAAGAATATTTTGATAAGCACCTACTTTCATTTCAAGGTTAGTGAAGGTGCATGATCACTTGACTTTATGTTACAATGCTCTTATGGTGCTTATCTTCAACATATATATGTAAAGTTCACACTCGAGAGCCATAAATTGCTACCAAATATCAATTAATTATGCACATGTCTAGAGTTTAAAGGTATTATATCTTAAGTTATGATTCCTCTCTTAGGAATTTCATCAAACAGTTGGTGTATAAATTAATTACTTAATATATTTCTTCCTTCATCAAACAGATGGCACATCAATTACAACTAATGATGAGTTGGAGTTTCAGGAAGGCGACATGGTCCTCCTGAAGGTATCACCTTGGAAGGGTGTCATCAGATTTCGGAGGAGGGGCAAGCTGGGCCCTAGGTTCATTGGTCCTTTTAGGGTTTTGGCCCGGGTGGGTCGGGTTGCTTATCGGTTGGATCTTCCGGCAGAGCTTAGCCAGATCCATAACACTTTCCATGTTTCCCAGTTAAGGAAGTGTTTGGTGGATGAGTTAGCAGTTTTTCCCTTAGAGGACATTCAGGTTGATAGCAGCCTGAATTATATTGAGAGGTCGGTCGCGATTCTGGACCGGAAGACAAAGACCTTGAGGAACAAGGTAATTCAGCTAGTGAAGGTGCAGTGGCAACACTGGAAGGGTTCAGAATGGACGTGGGAATCAGAGGAGGAAATGAAGGAGCATTACCCGGAGTTATTTTTAGGTTCAATGGCAGCAGACTTCGAGGACGAAGTCTGATTCAAGTGGGAGAGATTTGTAACGATCGTTTCCGAGGTATAAAAGTTATTTAATTCTTCAGTTTATTTTGGGCCATAATTGAGTTAATATTGTGAGGGGACCTTTAGTTTGGGCTGAAGTGTAAGCAGCCCATAAGCCGTACGCGGGGCGTAACCCCCTTGTTCGCTGGGCGTACTGCTTAAATGAAATGCGGGGAGGCTGAGCGTACGCGCAGTGTACCTTAAGGTACGCCCAGCATATGCGACCAGGTGGCAAACCCTAATTTTAGGGGTTGAGGCCTATTTAAACTCCATTATAGCCTCCCATTTGGACTCCTCACTTATCATTCACTCCAGAGAAACCCTATTTCGTCCCCCTTTGCTCCTTGTTTGTCTATGTTTGATCTTTGAGCTTATTTTTGTGAAGAAGGAAAAGAAGAGAAGTGGAAGAAGAAGAACTTGAGCACCTTGAGCTCATAGATCTGGGATCATCCTTTCTTTTGGCATTCAAAAGAGGTATAAAGCTTCCAACTTTCCTCTTGTAAGTTTAGATCTTGGAGTTTTTGGAAGTTTGGACCTTTTAGGTCCAAAGGAAGGACCTATATCTAGCAACTTTGTTTTTGGAGCTTGGGATTGCTATCCTTGAAGCTCAAGTGTCCCCATAGCAGTAAAGTTTCGATCATTGTGGCTTATATGGAACCATGCATGAGATCTAGTTGGTTTTATGGAGGTAGAATGTTATTTGTGGAATTTTGAGCCTTTATGAGACTTGTAAGCCATCAAGTAAGCAACTTTATGGCTTAAGTCATGGAATAAGCTTAGGATCTGGATTTGTAGCCTCTGGATCAGATTATTAAGCACTTAATGAGATGTTAGCTTAACAGAGATGTACGTTGGGCGTACAAGGAAGTACGCGTCGCATACAAGCCAGCAGCCAGTACGATCAGCGTACCTTGGTGTACACCCCGCGTACGCTACCAGTTTGGGCTTCGAGTGTTGGGCCTCGGTGTGGGCTGGGTTTTAGGCTTAGGGTCCTTGGGCCTTTATGGCCCATCAGAATTCAGTTGCTAAGGACCAAGGATTTAGTATTGGGCTTGGGTAAGGCCCAATAAAAGGGTTCTAGGCCCAATATAGCAAATTGGGCCACTAGGGGGCCTATAGTGGGGCCATAGATGGACTTAGAAGGAATTGAGGTTTTGGGCCATGTTGTGTCCCACACCATAGTAGGGGTAAAAGAGTCATTTTACCCATAGAGGAATCCCTATTCTAATTTAGTATTTATTTCCCATTATCGTTGGGAAACAGCCGGAGCAGCAGTCAGGGATTTCTCATTCAGGAGTTCAGCAGTCAGCATCACGAGGTGAGAGTCCTTCCAGTAGGAACGGGTCTACGGCCACAATGCCGGCCCGTTTAGTTAGCAATAGCTCTGGACTTCGGTCCGACGCAGTAGTTCAGTGTGCTTGGTGTCTATGTGATTCAAGCATGTTTATGTGTTACATGTTCCGGACTTCAGTCCGATGCAGTATGCAATATATGTGTTTATACTAGTTGATATGTATTTATGTTATGCTATGATCAGTCAGTTCCGGACCACGGTCCGATGCAGGGGACAAGGTCCCAGTTAGTCCGGGCTTCGGCCCGATGCAGTTTCTGGACTTTGGTCCGATGCAGGGGACAAGGTCCCAGTTAGTCCGGGCTTCGGCCCGATGCAGTTTCCAGACTTCGGTCCGATGCAGGGGACAACGTCCCAGTATGTGTTTACATGTTATTGTATGGTATGTGGTAGTTTGGGGGAGCTCACTAAGCTTCGTGCTTACAGTTTCAGTTTTGGTTTCAGGTACTTCCGCAAGTAAAGGGAAGAGCTCGGGATGATGGCATTGCACATACCACAGCTTCAGTCTTTTCCTGGGATTTTGTTTGATTCATAGTTTGATTTGACACAAATGTTCATGACATTTTATTATGGGTTGAGATAATTGACACATGGTTCTATGATGTGACGATCAGAATATGATTTTTATTATTATTCAAACAAAAATTTTTGGGTCGTATTTTTGGATGTTACAAGTTGGTATTAGAGCCTTGGTTTGAGGGATTCGGGCACACTTTCGGGGGTGTCTAAACTCAAACTAAGGAAGTGGTAAAATGTTTTCAAAAGAAAAGAGTTTTAGAAAAGTGAAAAGAATTTTTAGAAAGAAAGGAACTTTGAAAAGAGAAAAAGGGTGTGGTGCATGCGATCAGCCGAGCTCAAGTAAGTACGCCCAAATTACCCACAAAAGTTTATGTTATGATTGTCAGTTTCAGTTCTAGTAGAGCAACATGCTAGAATAGGACTAAGGATCTAGGAGGATGCCTTATGTGCCTGCTATATGTGTTTCAACTTTATGAGAATTGCATGCTAGTATTGATTAGACAGTAGTGGGATAGCCTGTTTAGGTTATGCCTGATAGTATGAGCTTAGCATTATATACTAGTACAGTTTCTTATTATGAGAATAGAATTGCTTGAGTAGTTTCCTGTGTCTGAATGCTGCTTGCTTTGTGCTTTGTAGGACTCTGAGTGATGGGAGTTAGCCGTTAGGTGAATACGTCACGTCACATGTGATCAGGGTTGAATAATCTCAAAGTGCTGGATTTGGCCCTATTGCGCAGCTCTTGTTTGAGTCTAACCGTTGTAGGGACGAGTCTTTTACTCGAAGGATTATCTGAGCCTCGTCACATGTGTTGGTATTCAGGTGATGGCTAATTAGCATTACAGGGAGGCCTTCAGCAGCTGAGGACTGGATTGGGTGGAGTCAGAGATTTCCCTAGGGCATGCCTAGGATGAGAGTAGCAGAGATCAGTAGTAGTAGAAGTGACTTGGTGGAGTCGAGGCAGTACTTGAGGAAAGTACGGATAGATGTGGAAGGTAGTATGGGCCCGTACTACTGAAAACAGAGGATCCGTACTCGAATCGAGGAAAGCTGAGATGAGACCAAGAAGCTTGTGATAGTAGTGATTCCTCGAGATATACCAGTGTTCCTGGTGTTTTTTTATGTGTTTCAGAATGGTGGTATTATACCCTAGACCAGCAGTCGGCAGTTCAGGTGCCGGAGGGGGATCAGGACCAAGCCCAGAAGCCGAGCAGTTGGATGAGCAGACTAGGGAGTTTCTCTCTTCAGAGATTGCTCGCACCATACTTGAGCAGACTCCTGTGATCTTCGGTTCGATCAAGGAGGGTATCTTAGAGTTCATGGATGAGAGGTTGAGCACCTTCCGTGCTGAGGTGGCGGCCATGATGGGGTCGCGCATGCTTACTTTTAGGGAGTTCCGGGCATGCGGAGCTCCGGATTATCACGGGGCGCGGGACCCCATAGCGAGTACTAGATGGTTGGCAGATGTGGCCAACGCTTTCTGCACTAGCAGATGTCCCGAGGGGGACAAGGTCAGATTGGCGTCCTGTCTTCTGAAGGACAGGGCACGGGATTGGTGGGAGGAGGTTGGTCATGCCATTGGGGATGACACAGCTTTGGATGCTATGACCTGGACTGATTTCACTACCAGGTTCAGAGCTGAGTTTGCACCGGTCATTGAGGTGCATCAGTTAGCCAGAGAGTCTCAGGATCTTACCCAAACTACAGAGACAGTGGCGGAGATTACCGCCAAGTTTAGGGAGAGGGCTCTTCTTGTTCCTCAGTACGCAGCTGATGAGGAAATGAAGAAACCCCATTATCATGAGATGTTGCGAAGTGATATCCGCCAATTTGTGAGCCGGTCCAACTGTAAGACGCTGGATGACATGATTGCTAATCTCTCTCTCTCTCTCTCTCTCTCTCTCTCGAGAGAGAGAGAGAGAGAGAGAGATTGACCTTGAGATGGAGAGAAAGAGGAAGCCGGAGGCAGCTCCAGGTTCAGGGAGTTCGGGCAAAAAGCCCAAGGGTCAAGATCACAGAGCTAGGATTCAGCAGAGCCACGCTCGGTGTGGCAAGTGTGGGAGATTGCACGATGGGGTGTGCAAAGCAGGGAGTGCCGGCTGCTACAAGTGCGGTCGGACTGGGCATATGAGCAGAGATTGTACAGCCACTACTATCGCCGTTGCGGCATCAGATCTGATTTGCTTCCATTGCAATCAGAGGGGACATAAAAAGTCCCAGTGTCCGAGTTTAGCTGCTGCAGGGAAGGTGTCATCACCTGCACCTGCTACTTTGAGGATTACAGATGGCCGTCAGGGGCGAGCTGAGATGCCAGTGGAAAAGAGTAGGGCTTTTCAGCTGACAGCAGAGGAGGCGCGAGCGACTCCTGACGTGGTGACGGGTATGTATTTTTCTCCGTACCTCTGTTTTTATTATTGATTGCTTCTTATGGTTATATGTTTTGTATAGGTTCGTTCTCAGTGAACGGCATATCAGCTACCGTATTGTTTGATTCGGGAGCTACCCGATCATTCGTCTCTCTTGCGCTTAGTAAGAGGTTTAGCAGAGCTCCAGGGGAGCTAGATTGTCCATTTGAGGTTGAGATAGCAGCTGATAGGACCGTTAGGGTTGCAAGGGTATACAAAGGATGTTCTATACAGTTATTCGATGATCACTTTCTGGTGGACTTGGTCCCTATTCCCCTGCGAGGGAATAAGGTTATAGTAGGTATGGATTGGCTAAGCCCCAATGGGGTGGTGATAGATTGTGAGCTGCAGTTAGTGAGGGTTTGCACTCCCAGTGGGGGAGAGTTAGTGATTCAGGGTGAGAGGCCATAGCGCGGACTAGTTCTATGTTCAGCGGCGAGAGCGAGGCGCTATTTTCAGAAGGGTTGTGTCGGTTATGTTGCCTATGTTTTAGATGCCCAGGAGAAGGGCAAGACAACAGTTGATGATGTTCCGGTAGTGAGAGATTACCCGGATGTATTTCCAGAGGATTTGCCTGGAATACCTCCCGAGAGGCAGGTCGAGTTCGGGATTGACCTAATCCCTGGTGCGGCGCCGATAGCCAAGGCACCGTATCAGTTGGCTCCCCCAGAGCTGCAGGAGTTGTCTATGCAGCTGCATGAGCTGTTAGACAAGGGTTTTATCAGGACGAGCAGTTCACCCTGGGGAGCACCGATTTTTGTTTGTGAAGAAGAAGGATGGGTCGCACCGTATGTGTATTGATTATCGGGAGTTGAATAAGGTAACGGTGAAGAACCGTTACCCACTCCCAAGGATAGATAATTTGTTTGATCAGCTGCAGGGAGCGTCTTGGTTTTCCAAGATCGATTTACACTCCGGGTATCATCAGATGAGAGTCAGGGATGAGGATGTGCAGAAAACTGCTTTCAGGACCCGGTACGGTCATTATGAGTTCGTGGTGATGCCGTTTGGGCTCACCAACGCCCCAGCTGCGTTCATGGACCTCATGAACCGCGTATGTAGGCCGTTGTTGGATCGATCGGTGATAGTATTCATTGATGACATCTTGGTTTATTCCAAGACTCAGGAGCAGCACGAGGAGAACCTGAGGGAGGTGCTAGAGATTTTGAGGAAGGAGAGACTTTTCGTGAAGTTCTCCAAGTGCGAGTTCTGGTTGCGCGAGGTGCAGTTCCTTGGATACCTCATCAACCAGAAGTGTATTTTGGTAGATCCGGCCAAGATAGAGGCAGTGATGCAGTGGGAGGTCCCGAGGTCTCCATCTGAGATTCAGAGCTTCCTAGGTCTGGCAGGGTACTATAGGAGGTTCATTCAGGATTTCTCCAAGATAGCAGTATCGCTCACCCGACTGACTAAGAAGTCGGTGGTGTTTCGCTGGGGGCCTGAGCAGCAAGCAGCATTTGAGACCCTCAGGCAGAGATTGTGCGAGGCACCGATTCTTACCCTGCCAGATGGAGTAGAGGATTTTGTGGTTTATTGTGATGCTTCGATCATAGGTATGGGAGCAGTGTTGATGCAGCAAGGTCGTGTGATAGCTTACGCCTCGAGATAGTTGAAGCCTCACGAGGCTAATTATCCTACGCATGATTTAGAGTTAGGGGCAGTGGTGTTTGCCCTCAAGATTTGGAGACATTACCTCTACGGGGTCTGTTGTACCATTTACACGGATCACAAGAGCTTGAGGTACCTCATGGATCAGCCGAATCTGAACATGAGGCAGAGGCGATGGTTAGATGTGTTGAAGGATTATGACTGTGAGATCTTATATCACCCAGGGAAGGCCAATGTAGTGGCTGATGCCCTGAGCCGCAAGGCAGCAGCGGCCCCGATCAGAGATATTTGTTTGAGGATGACAGTGATTACCCCATTGTTGGAGCAAATCAAAGAGGCGCAGGCCGAGGGCCTCAAGGAGGAAAGACAGAAGTGTGAGAGGATTGTGGGCCGAGTAGCTTCGTTTGACTATGATAGTCGAGGATTGTTGACCCTTCATGGGAGAGTATGGGTACCGTACTGGGGCGGAGTACGGCAGGTGTTGATGGACGAGGCTCATAAGTCTCGATTTTTCCATCCATCCAGGGGCGGCGAAGATGTATAGGGATCTTTGACCCGATTATTGGTGGCCCTGCATGAAGCGGGATGTCGCCTGGTATGTGGAGAGGTACCTGACCTGCAGGAAGGTCAAGGCAGAGCACCAGAGGCCCCACGGCAAGATGCAACCGTTAGACATTCCGGTGTGGAAATGGGAGGATATCACCATGGATTTCATCACTAAGTTCCCTAGGACCGCACATGGGTGGATTCGATTTGGGTTATTGTGGATCGGTTCATGAAGAGTGCTCATTTTATACCGATCCAGGAGAGCATATCGGTGGAGAAACTAGCCGATATTTATGTGCGAGAGGTTGTGGCACGGCATGGAGTGCCTGTTTCAGTGGTGTCAGACCGAGATGTCCGTTTTACTTCCAGATTTTGGAAGCGGTTTCATGACGAGATGGGCACTCGTCTCCATTTTAGCACCGTTTTCCACCCCCAGACAGACGGACAGAGCGAGAGGACAATTCAGACCCTGGAGGACATGCTTCGGGCATGTGTCCTAGATTTCGGTGGCAGTTGGGATACGTATCTTCCGTTAGCTGAATTTTCATATAACAACAGTTACCATGCGAGTATTGAACGACCTCCCTTCGAGATGCTATATGGGAGGAAGTGTAGGACCCCGATTTGTTGGGGCGTGGTCGGTCAGCGTGTCATTGAGAGAACCGAAGTGGTGCTCAAGACGACAGCGTTGATCCAGCAGGTACGTGGTAGGCTGCAGACTGCACAGAGTCGGCAGAAGAGTTACGCCGACAAGAGGCGATCAGACTTGGAGTTTTCAGGAAGGCGACATGGTCCTCCTGAAGGTATCACCTTGGAAGGGTGTCATCAGATTTCGGAGGAGGGGCAAGTTGGGCCCCAGGTTCATTGGTCCTTTTAGGGTTTTGGCCCGGGTGGGTCGGGTTGCTTATCGGTTGGATCTTCCGGCAGAGCTTAGCCAGATCCACAACACTTTCCATGTATCCCAGTTGACGAAGTGTTTGGTGGATGAGTCAGAAGTTGTTCCCTTAGAGGACATTCAGGTTGATAGCAGCCTAAATTATATTGAGAGGCCGGTCGCGATTCTGGACCGGAAGACAAAGACCTTGAGGAACAAGGTAATTCAGCTAGTGAAGGTGCAGTGGCAGCACCGGAAGGGTTCAGAGTGGACGTTGGAATCAGAGGAGGAAATGCAGGAGCATTACCCGGAGTTATTTTCAGATTCAATGGCAGCATACTTCGAGGACGAAGTCTGATTCTAGTGGGGGAGATTTGTAACGATCATTTCCGAGGTATAAAAGTTATTTAATTCTTCAGTTTATTTTGGGCCATAATTGAATTAATATTGTGAGGGGACCTTTATTTTGGGCCAAAGTGTAAGCAGCCCATAAGCCGTACGCGGGGCGTAACCCCCTTGTTCGCTGGGCGTACTGCTTAAATGAAACGCGGGGAGGCTGAGCGTACGCGCAGCGTACCTTAAGGTACGCCCAGCGTACGCGACCAGGTGGCAAACCCTAATTTTAGGGGTTGAGGCCTATTTAAACTCCATTATAGCCTCCCATTTGGACTCCTCACTTATCATTCACTCCAGAGAAACCCTATTTCGTCCCCCTTTGCTCCTTTTTTTTCTATGTTTGTTCTTTGAGCTTATTTTTGTGAAGAAGGAAAAGAAGAGAAGTGGAAGAAGAAGAACTTGAGCACCTTGAGCTCATAGATCTGGGATCATCCTTTCTTTTGGCATTCAAAAGAGGTATAAAGCTTCCAACTTTCCTCTTGTAAGTTTAGATCTAGGAGTTTTTGGAAGTTTGGACCTTTTAGGTCCAAAGGAAGGACCTCGGTGTGGGCTGGGTTTCAGGCTTAGGGTCCTTGGGCCTTTATGGCCCATCAGAATTCAGTTGCTAAGGACCAAGGATTTAGTATTGGGCTTGGGTAAGGCCCAATAAAAGGGTTCTAGGCCCAATATAGCAAATAAGGCCATTAGGGGGCCTATAGTGGGGCCATAGATGGACTTAGAAGGAATTGAGGTTTTGGGCCATGTTGTGTCCCACACCATAGTAGGGGTAAAATGGTCATTTTACCTATATAGGAATCCCTATTCTGATTTAGTATTTATTTCCCATTATAGCTGGGAAACAGCCGGAGCAGCAGTCAGGGATTTCTTATTCAAGAGTTCAGCAGTCAGCATCACGAGGTGAGTTTCCTTCCAGTAGGAACGGGTCTACGGCCACAATGCCGGCCCGTTTAGTTAGTAGTAGTTCCGGACTTCGGTCTGACGCAGTAGTTCAGTGTTCTTGGTGTCTCTGTGATTCAAGCATGTTTATGTGTTATATGTTCCGGACTTCAGTCTGATGCAGTATGCAGTATATGTGTTTATACTAGTTGATATGTATTTATGATATGCTATGATCAGTTAGTTCCGGACCTCGGTCCGATGCAGGGGACAAGGTCCCAGTTAGTCCGGGCTTCGGCCCGATGTAGTTTCTGGACTTCGGTCCGATGCAGGGGACAAGGTCCCAGTTAGTCCGGGCTTCGGCCCGATGCAGTTTCCGGACTTCGGTTTGATGCAGGGGACAAGGTCCCAGTTAGTCCGGGCTTCGGCCCGATGCAGTTTCTAGACTTCGGTCCGATGCAGGAGGCAAGGCCCCAGTTAGTCCAGGCTTCGGCCCGATGCAGTTTCCGGACTTTGGTCCGATGCAGTGGGCAAGGCCCAGTATGTGTTTACATGTTATTGTATGGTATGTGGTAGTTTGGGGGAGCTCACTAAGCTTCGTGCTTTCAGTTTCAGTTTTGGTTTCAGGTACTTCCGCAAGTAAAGGGAAGAGCTCGGGATGATGGCATCGCACACACCACAACTTCAGTCTTTTCCTGAGGGTTTGTTTGATTCATAGTTTGATTTGACACAAATGTTCATGACATTTTATTATGGGTTGAGATAATTGACACATGGTTCTATGATGTGACGATCAGAATATGATTTTTATTATTATTGAAACAAAAATTTTTGGGTCGTATTTTTGAATGTTACAGAATATGATTTTGTACGATGATTAAGGAAAGATCATGTAAATCAGGGGATTCCATTATATGATTAGAATCTGATTAATCTACCCTTGAGTGTTTAATTAAGCGCCTTAATCTGAGTTTTTTTTAACCACAAGATCAAATTTGATCATAGGCTAATATTTGGTCTTTATGTCTCACAAAATATAGTTGGTCTCAAATGAACCTCTACCTATATATATATATATATATATATATATATATATATATATATATATATATATATGTGTGTGTGTGTGTGTTTGTGTGTGTGTGTGCTTAGGTTATTGTATTCTACTTAATTATTGTGTGGATATAGGGATGAATGTAAACGAATGGTTTTAGTTATTTTAAGTAATGATTTACCTATCTTTAAATTAGAAGACACATGTTTAAATTAGGAAACACATGTTTAATTAATGAAAATTTTGAATTTTAAGGGATATTGATTCTATTAATTTTGAATTCTGATTTTTTTTATTTAATTCATTTTTAATTCTAGCATAATTTTTAATTTTACTCGATTTTATTCTTTTATAATGCAATTCTGTTAGAACGATATTCTATTAAAATGTCAGAATATATTCTGATAGAATATATATTTTGATTGAAGTAACTTTCGTAGAAAAACAACATTCTTGAACCTTCAGATGAAATATTACATAAATCTTATATATTCAAACATTGTAATGCAAATATAGATTCATACATATTCTTATAGAATAATAGTTTAAATAACATACTAGATTATAACCCGCATTAAACGCGGGGAACATAAAAAAAAGTATAAACCGTTGAATGCCATATATGTGGACAACTTTTTATATTAAAAAGAATTTGATGAATTAATGGGTTAAAATGAATTTTTTCAATTCTTCAATACATATATTAAACAAAATTAATATCATAAAACAAAATAAGAGATGAGTTGACGATTAAAAAATTTACCCTACATTTGATATCTTTTCCATCAGCCACTAATTTGCATGGTGAATAACATCTTTAACATGATGGTCAATCAATACAAAAGAAGCAGACTCATATTCATATTGAACACGAATTACGACCATCGTCGTAAAATTATAAAATGACACTTTAATGGACAATGAAATAAAATTGGAAACATTCAAATATAGATTAATGGCACAAGAACTTTACAAACGTAAAATTATGAACTTACTTGCTATAAACATCAGAAACTCCACCACAACAATCACAAGTAAATGGTTCAACATTAGTATCACCATCATTCTTACTTACTTTTTTTGAATAGTCACGACAATAAAAAGAATACCAGCATTCGTCTAAATCAAAACCGATGACAATAACAATGATGGACAAACCAATTACCTATTTCAAAATATATATATATATATATATATATATATATATATATATATATATATATATATATATATATATATATATATATATATATATATATATATATATAAAGTCATACATATATTCATTATCATACTATTTTGAATTCTTTGATTTCAAATTCTATAATTATGAAAGGTAAATACAAATTACTTGATTTTAAAAAGGAATGAACCATATTTATGTTTTGACAATTATTTTAACATTTATTTCTCTTCAATACATTCCAATTAAAAATTTCAGTCACGATTAATAAGTTTTCAACTTCCCAAACGTAGTCAACTTAATTTAGTTAATATTAATTTTATTTTATTTTATTATGGCATCATCAAAATGATCCAATGATTAAAATTAATTAAGTAAACAAAATGAATGGTCCTGATTGTTGAATGTGATGTCATCAAGTTTCTTTTTTAATATATATATATATATATATATATATATATATATATATATATATATATATATATATATATATACACACTAAACCCTTCGAGAAGGTACTCTATTTTTACTTTTATTTATTTATTTTTTTCATTTAATCCAAACACATAATCCATGTCAATTAACATAGAACTAACTAAACTGAATTTTACTTCATCTAATCCAAACATTGAATCCAATCCAAACACACACGCACACAAACACAAACACACACATACAGAGAGAGGGGGAGAGAGTGTGTGTGAGAATAGAAAATCTGTTTATCAAAAACTCACTAATAAGCCACTGATACATATATTGAACACATAAACTATAATCAAATGTAAGAAATTAATCAATAAATCAAAAAAAAATGTTAACCTTATGAAGCTAGTATTCGAACGTGATGCTGCAAAGTCCTGATTTCATGAAATTGTGATAACAACTAAATGAGATTATACTTATACATAATTTTGAACAACGATTTTGGAAAGGTTATGAAGAAATTAATATTATGATTCATATCATACTATTTTGAATTCTTTGATTTCAAATTCTATAATTATGAAAGATATATATATATATATATATATATATATATATATATATATATATATATATATATATATATATATACAAATTACTTGATTTTAAAAAGGAAAGAACCATATTTATGTTTTGACAAATATGTTGACATTTATTTCACTTCAATACATTCCAATTAAAAGTTTCAGTCACCATTAATAAGTTTTCAACTTTTCCTAAAGTAGTCGAATTAATTTAGTTAATATTAATTTAATTTTATTTTATGATGACATCATCAAAATGATCCAATGGTTGAAATTAATCAATGAAACACAATGAATGGTCCTGATCGTTGAAGGTGATGTTACCAGGTTTCTCTTTTAATATATATTAGATTATAACATGTGTTAAACACGAGGGAGCACATGAAAAAAGTATAACTCGTTGAAGAACATATTTGTAGACAAATTTTATGTTAAAAAGAATTGGATGCATTAATGGGTTAAAATGAATTTATTCAATTCTTTAATACATATATTAAAAAAAATTAATATCATAAAACAAAATAAGAGATGAGTTGACGATTAAAAAAATTAACGCTACCTTTGATATTTTTTCCATCAGCCACTTATTATCCTGGTGAATAACATTTTTAACATGACGGTCAAACAATACAAAAGAAGTAGACATAGTTTCATATTGAACACGAATTACGACCCCTACCCTAAAAATTATAAAATGACATTTTAATGAACAATGAAATAAAATTGGAAACATTCGAATATGGATTAATGACACAAGAATTTTACAAATGTAAAATTATAAACTTACTTGTTGTAAACATCAGAAACTCCACCACAACCATCACAATTAAATGGTTCAGCATTGGTATCATCATCATTTTTACTTAATTTTTTTTGAACAATCACAACAATAAAAAGAATACCAGTCTTCATTTAAATCAAAATCGATGACAGTAGCAATGATGGACAAACTAATTTCCTATTTTATAAAAAAAAATTTAAAATATATAAAAAAAAATTCATATATATATATATATATATATATATATATATATATATATATATATATATATATATTCATTGTGTTATGCGCTATAAATTTATAAAATTAATGGAAAAATATTAATACTGTTAAGTATACCTTATTGTAATTTGGAATAGTATCAATGTTCTTGATTGGAAAACAGAGGTAGTAATCTTCTGCCTTGACCGAAACAAACAGTTACCCACTTGAGGCTGACCTGGAAATAACAATTAAAGTTATAAATTAATTCATCTTATAAATAAAATATTAATGTAATGACATGAACATTTATAATGAAAAAAATATTCTTACCACCCCAAGTTTTGAGATTTGCCGTACGTAGGAGGATGATAACAATTGCATTATCATTTTGATGTAAACAAATCATTTTACAACAAGTATGTATAATAAAGCAATATCAAAAGTACATTGCCTTTTTTACCTTTGGACAAAAAACCATATGCTGATTGAGAAACACAAACACAAACATATATTAAAGAAATATATGAATCATTCCCAAAAAAGTAGTTTTATTGCAAGGGTAAATAAGTCATTTTTGAAGAAATAGTATATGTAGACACTAAACTTTTCGAGAAGGTACTCCACTTTTACTTTTCTTTATTTCTATTTTCATCCGATCCAAACACATAATCAAATCTAAACATAGAACTAATTAAACTGAACTTTACATCATCAAATACAATCACATAATCTAATCCAAACACACACACACACACACAAACACACACAACAAAGGTAAATAGGTCATTTTACAACAAGTATGTATAATATTGCAATATCAAAATTACATTTGCCTTTTTTTACCTTTGGATAAAAATGCATATGCTGATTGAGAAACACATACACATATATATTAAAGAATATACAAATCGTTCCAATTAAAAGTAGTTTTTACAGCAAGAATATACTGAACATATATACTTTTTTTACCTTTGGATTGTTTGTCAAAAACTCACTAATAAGCCATTGATACATATACTGAACACATAAACTATAATCAGATGTAAGGAATTAATCAGTAAATCAAAAAAATTGCTAACCTTATGAAGCTGTTATTCGAATGTGATGCTGCAAAGTCCAGATTTCATGAAATTATGATAACAACTGAATAAGATTATACTTATATATAATTTTGAACAACGGTTTTGGAAAGGATATGAAGAAATTAATATTGTGATTCATATCATACTATTTTGAATTCTTTGATTTCAAATTCTATAATTATGAAAGGTATATACAAATTAGTTGATTTTAAAAAGGAAGGAACCATATTTATGTTTTGATCATTATGTTTACGTTTATTTCACTTCAATACATTCCAATTAAAATTTTCAGTCGCCATTAATAAGTTTTCAACTTTCCAAACGTAGTCAGCTTAATTTAATTAATATTAATTTTATTTTATTTTATGATGACATCATCAAAATGATCTGATGGTTGAAATTAATCAAGAAAACACAATGAATGATCCTGATTGTTGAAGGTGATGTCATCAAGTTTCTCTTTTAATATATAGACACTAAACCCTTATGGAAGCTACTATATTTTTACTTTTCATTATTTATTTTTTCATCCAATCCAAACACATAATCCAATCCAATTAACACATAACCAATTAAACTAAATTTTATTTAATCCAATCCAAACACACACATAGAGAGAGAGAGAGAGAGAGAATAGAAAATCTGTTTATCAAAAACCCATTAATATGCTATTGATATATATACTGAACACATAAACTATAATCAGAAGTAAGAAATTAATAAGTAAATCAAAAAAAAAAAATTATTAACCTTATGAAGCTGGTATTCGAACGTGATACTGTAAAGTCCAAATTTTACGAAATTGTGATAACAACTGAATGAGAATATATACTTAACATAATTTTGAACAATGATTTTGGAAAGGAAATGAAGAAATAAATATTGTGATTCATATCACACTATTTTGAATTCTTTGATTTCAAATTCTATAATTATGAAAGATATATACAAATTACTTGACTTTAAAAAGGAAAGAACCATATTTATGTTTTGATAATTATACTGACATTTATTTCACTTGTATAGATTCCAATTAAAAATTCTAGTCACCATTAATAAGTTTTCAACTTTCCAAACTTAGTCAACTTAATTTAGTTAATATTAATTTTATTTTATTTTATATGACATCATCAAAATGATCCAATAATTGAAATTAATCAAGAAAATATAATGAATGGTCCTGATTGTTGAAGATTATGTCATCAAGTTTCTCTTTTAATATATATAAAGATTTAAATATACAATTATTGAACAAATATATTTGATTACTAAAATTAAATAATAGATAACATTAAAAATTTACCTTATTTAATTAATTCTTAAACTATCTTTCCTAAATTAAGAAGATTAATTAAATATTTATTTAATTACTAAATTAATTAATAAATAAAATTAAAAATTTACTTTATTTAGGTTTTGAAATTATTGGGTCTTATTGATTTCTATATCAGCATAATATATATATATATATATATATATATATATATATATATATATATATATATATATATATATATATATATATATATAATAAAACTATTTTGGAAGATCAATATTATTGAGTTTGTGTTACACGGAGCTATCACCTAGTATATAAAAGAAATGTAAATATCCTCCACGGTTTGAATAAACAAATAATAAAAAGCGAAAAATCGAAAGCAAGAACCATTGATCATTGTCTAAATTCACCGATTTAGATATTAGCGAATAAAACCAATCTTAAAGGCCAACTTTTCAAGTATTTGCAGAAGGAGAATTGCATAATGCACAACCAAAATGACATTATTCAAATACAACACGCAACACCGATAACAATACTAATAAACTTCAAATCGGCATTTTTACCTTTGCATTAGTATATAATAGGAAGCTCTTATCAATACATTTTTATCTTCCATAGATTAAATCAAAATAAAGAACCAAAAAACAAGAACGAATATCAACTACTAATAATCGATTCAATTCAAAGATTTGTGTATAAAACTCATCCTAAAAAACCCAAATTTCCAAGTATTTGCACAAGGGTAATATACATCTAACAAAACCCCCATAACAAAATTGCAACAAATAACAATTAAACCCAAGATTCCCATTTCCCATTTCCCATTCCCCATTTCCCACCTCTTTATCAATCAAGACAAAAAAGAAGTACCAGCATGATTATGATGCAAAAGATTATGAGCAATCGAATCACGAGCTTTCATTGCAATCGAAGATCTCAACCCAATTTCAGGCACCATTTCATCATCATGAAGCTCAAGCATCAACTCAGGATCCACTTCTTCATTCCTCATTTCACATATATTATGCAACACGCAACATGCCCCCAACACCACCGGCAAATCCTGAAGCTTCACCTCCGTTCGTTTCTGCAAACAGGACCACCGCCCTTTCAACCTCCCAAATGCATCCTTCGCCACCCTTTGAATCTCCCCGATCTTTTCGTTGAAAGCATGTTGTGTCCATGTCAGATGAGGTTGCGTGTAGGGTACGAGTACCCAGTCCATTAATGGATACCCACAGCTTCCGACTATCCATACGTCTTTCAGAAGTCCGCCGTTTGCTCTTTGGTGGAGGGCGGATTTCTCGAGCACTTGGTCGTCCGGCATGGAACCCGGCCACCCGATGCAGACGTCGGTGAAGATCCCTCGTGGGTCGACAACTCCTTGAACAGTGATTGAATAAGAAGTTTTTTGGTTTCGTTCTGTGTGTCGTTTGTTGAAGTAGGCGGCGACGCTGATTTTGGGAGCGATGATCGGGATGTGGGTGGTGTACATTGATCCGACGACGTTTGGGATGCCGGAGATGGAGGAGAATTCGTTTTTGATTGTTCGTATGGACTCGTCGTCCGGCCATTGAAGGTATTTAGGCATTAAGACGGTTTTAATGGCGGAACATACCTCGAGAACGAGTTTGTGACAGGTGGAGATGCCTAATCCGAATCGCCGGGAAACAAGACGTAAAGGCTCCCCGGTGGCTAGCCTCCATATACAGACGGCGACTCTTTGCCGGACGGGGACTGCGTCGCGTAACATGGTGTTTTCTTTTGCGACTACTGATGTAAGCTCATTGCATATCAGCTCGAATGTATCTTTCCCCATACGAAAAGCTTTTCGGAATTCTTCTTCTGGGAATTCCGGACTGTTGCATTTATCCCACCAATCTTTCGATCTGTTCTTCACCCATAACCTTCTTTGTGGTCCGGCGGGGGCGACGGCGGCGCCGGCGGTAGGATTAGTTTTCTGATTTGTATTATTTTGTAGATCAGCTACGACTACAGCAGAAGCAACCGCTGCATTTGTAGCAGCTCTAGACTTTCGTTTTCGAACGCGGGTGGATTCATCGATAACATCGGAATATTCCTGACATTCGCTCCGGTAATCCAACATGGCTTTGGTTTTCTTCTTATGGTTAGCTTCTAACATCATCTTATCTTCTTCTTGAGCTTTATCCCACTCGAATTTTTCCGATTTCTCTTGCTCTTCAATCAAAAGCAAAGACGTGAGAATCTCCTTCAACCCTTTCGTCTTGACTTCATGTTTCTCTTCTTCTTCATGATCAAGTACTTGTTGGGTTGGTAATGGTAAATCATTCATCTGACCAAGTGTCTCTTGAAGCAAACCAAAGTAATAAGAATACTCACCTGGGAAATCTCCTTCCGGCGTAGATACGTCTGATTTCATATATAGAAGTCAAGGAAAAGAAATGACATAAAATGGAGAAAGTTTGAATGGAGTTCAAGTGTTTGACAAAATGCGTAAAAGAGATGTGAACACAAGAAAGAGAAAGAGATGAAAGATTGAGTTGATTGAGGGATAGATTTATATACGAGTACGTGTGAAAGGAAAAAAGAAACAAAAACCCATCTGATGACGATAACAATTAACAAGAGGAATTAAAGAATATAGAACCAAAATTGATGGAAAGGAAGTGTGAACGCGGATTGAAATTGAAAGAAAAGGAAGATTCGAGGCATGTGTATGACGGTGAAAGGACGCGGTTGGATACTTGGGATTGGTTTTGACTTGTTGTTTTTTAAGAGAGAGAAACTTTGTTTCGTGTGTGTTTTTGTTGTGTTATATGTGTGTGGGGGAAGAGACACACAAAATCCCAAGTTTTATTAAACTAATAAACAACAAGTTGTATTTATTTTGGATAAACATAAGATTAATAACAATTTTTTAGTCCACGTACTTCTCAAAATTATATGATTTTTATCCAAAAAAAAAATAGTTTGGAAACTATATACTATAGTTACTATTTTTATCAGGTTTTGATCCATACACTACATGCAGGCTCGATCCAAATACATGGACGATTTGGGCTTAGACCAATGACAGCAAACTTTTAAGAACATCAAAATAGCCAAGTTATATGTCTAGTATATATTATAATGGCCCAAAAATTCAGCTAATATGTTGTTATCTTTGATCTAGACATACGAAAGAAAGCAACGGGCAATACAAATGAACAATCATCGATCATGCACATAGATAAACCAAATGTCGCCTGGTGCCTAGAAACTTGTTGGCTTCGTTCGATTGGAGAAATCAATGTGACATTGCCTACTTAGAACTTCTCCAATAAATAAAAAGTAAGAACGAATTTCTCTATTTTTCACTTCCACTCAATAAATCGATAGAACATAGTTCCCAAATTTCAATTTCTTCATTATCGACACTTAGTCCTGATATAGAAACAAATTCTCTAGTCTGGTCCAGTTTTAAGGTTCAATTTTCTCTAATCTGATACAACAAAGTCGATTCTGAAGTTTTGATTTAGTGATTCATAGACTTCGGTGTAATTTGTTTGTTGTTGGTTGTTTCAGAAACCAAATTTGGGTGAGTTCATTCGAAATTTATGTTTATTTAGGTTTGACAAAATTTTAAAAATGGTCCATGTTGTATGCAAAAAGTAGCAACTTAAGGATATTTTTCATTAGGGTAACATCAGTGGTCCATATGGTTTGTAAACCTTACATGATTGCTCCTTTTGTCTAACTTTATTAATAATTAACTATTAGTTGTATGAAAAAGACGTTTATACCCCTCCTTTTATTTATTTTTCATTTTTCTTATATTACTTGTAAATAAATTCATATTAAACAATTCTTAAGAGATTAATGTGAAAATAAGGATAACTTTTTATAAGCATAATAGCTTCATTTTTCCTTTACCATCTCCCCACCTCACAGATCAACACATAAAAAGAAGCTCCCACAGCCATCGTAACTCACATTCGGCAGCCTTGTATCTCCAACATTCGTGATTCACCTCTTGCTCCCTTGCGACAATACAAGTGTTAGAGATAAAAATTGTCAACCCCTCTACTGGAGCAGGTGAAGCTCTTCTCCCTTCAACTATGTTCAACGAAAAACCATCACATGAAGCCCTTTTCCCTTCAAACACCATTCACCCTTCTACCCCGTTCAACCAACACCAAGAAATTAGAGATATGTTGACTAGATCCTATCATATATGTAGGAATTCCAATTGCTTCAGGCCACATCTAAAGTCATTCACGCTCTTTTCATCGTCAATGATAAAATTAATCATATAAGTATCTTCCTAACGACTTCAAAATCGATCTTTCTCCATAGTTTCTTAGTTTGATTTTAGATTACGGGTCTAATTATATGTGTTTAGTTTGGTTGCAGGTCAATTTTTTTTTCTTTTGATTTCAAGCCTGTATTTTGGTTTTCATTGCGGCCATGCCTAATTTTTGTAATTGTTCAAACTGATTTTTGGTTTTTGATAAGTACGTGTCTGATTTTGATTGAGTATAGGTATATTTTTTGTTTTGATTGAGTACAATTCTTATTTTGATTCAGTATAAGTCTAATTTTTGGTTTTTATTATGTATAAGTTTGATGTTGGTCATCTAGGTTTGTTTTATGACTATTAGAATTTGATTTTAGTTATTAAATATGAATTTACATGTAACACCAAGTTTAGAGTATGTCTCTGGTGATGGAGCCCCACAACGTGGCCATGGATAGTTATTACGTGCAGACAAAGTTAGTGTTATGGCATGGCCGCTGTTTAATGACACACCCTAATGTGGGGTTTGTGCCCCTATTTAAGGGATGTGATTGCTAGGGTTGCCCATCCTCAACCTCAACCACTCTCTCTTAGTCTCCAATAGTAAACCTTATCCTTCATTGCTAACCTTTGAGTTTTTGTGGTGTTTGGTGGTGTTTTAAAGAAGAAGAAGAAGAGGCCCTTGAGCTTTGTTTCAGCAAAAAAAACTATCCCCATCTACCTTGTGTACGTTTTCTAGACTCTTGTAAGTCCCCAAGATCCGATTTTTATGTTACTTGTCTCTAGATCTACCCTTTTGTCCCTTAATCTTCATGTTATCAGCATTTGGAATGTTAGATCTCATAACATTCGCAATTTTATGGATCCATGTAGTCATCTTAGTGTCATATGTTCCATATCTGAGGATCTATGGAGTTTTCATCCCATGCACAAGCTATGAGTTCCTAATTGCCATTGTTTTGACCTAAAATGGAAAGGACATACATTGGACATGTATGCCCATAAAGCTATGATTTTATGGTCCATTAGGTGTAGGAAACACCAATGAATTAAGGATTATAGTTCGGGGTGTTTTAAGTCAAAAGTAATTAGATAGGGTTGTGGTGATCCTCAATGCCTTTCCGTAGATATAAGGCTCGTAAAAAACGGAGTTGTAATGAAGAAGTTATGACCATCTGAAGTTATAAGGGTTTTGGGCTAATCCGGATACGTTGGGCGTACACAGCATATGCTGGGCATACTGGGTTGGGACAATCGCGGAGTGGCTTTGAGTACGTTGGGCATACCTGGAGTATGTTGGGCGTACTCCATTCAGATGCCAACACTAATTTATGGTCTTGGACCCTATTTAAAGGCCTTAACTCATTTCCAACCCTCTTAATCTTTAGCCTCCATCCCCTCTAACCCTTGATTTGAAACCCTAGCCTCCATTTAGATAGATTTTGAGCATGGGAGTGATTTTTTGTGCCTTTAGAAGAAGAAGAAGAACTCCTTGGAGAAGTGTTAGTTGTCTTGGAGCTTGGAGATTCAGTCCTCATTCATCTTGATCTAGCTTATGGAGGTATAAAGTTTTAATCGTGATGGCTTTCTCATGTAGATCTATTTTGGGTTGGTGATTTGTCATGTTTTGGTCCCATAATTGTGGTTCTTGTGAGTATAAGTTACTCCATAACCTTTGAGCCTAATAATTGGTCATGTCTGAGGTTATTAAGTCATAAAAATTGGATTTTGAGGAGTATTATCCTTTCATGCAAGAACTAGTGACCTTTTGATGAAGTTATGAAGCTTGTATTTTGGTTTGGACCCCATTAAGCCATGCAAAGTCATAAAGTTAGGAAAGTTATGAATTAAGACATCCCTTAGAGGTTAGATCTTACTTTAGATGTTTTGGTCTTAACCATAAGTGCTTATAGTGGGATTTGGTTACCTACGGAGTACGTTGGGTGTATGTATGCGTACACTCAGTGTAATGCATGTTTTCCTAATATTATGTTGTGGAGAGATGTATGTTAGGCATCAGCATGTACAGTATTGTAAAACTCGCCGATTTGGCCGAGTACTCGCTACTTGGTCCCTTACCGAGGCGAGTTACAGAATCCCGAGTATTCCCCGATCGGCTTCTTACTAAATTGAGCAGTGTTGTAAAAATTGGTCAACTCGATGATTAATATATATATATATATATATATATATATATATATAATATACTAAATGATTTATTATTTAACACACACACATGTGATTATTACTACATATATAAGTTAAACTTTCAGTAATTATTCACGAAGTGAGACCATTATGTGCTTTTAAGTTTTTGTGTATTCACATGTATCTGATTTTGTTATATATTTCAATCAACTTATGATTTTAACTTATGATTTTGATATATATAATTTCCTTAAAATATTTCTACATGAATTACCGAATCCGAGTACTCCCCGAGTACTCCCGAATACTTGGTAGTCGGCCGAACAGGTACCGAGTAACGAGTTCTACAACCTTGGTGTGTAGTATGCGGGGTATACTCATGAAACTATCTTTTGGGCCATGGGTCTTTTGGGTGTTTGGGGCATGAGTTTTTGGTTCAAATATAGGAAGGGTAAAATGGTCTTTTACCCATTAGAATGATAGAATACGTTTTGGACCTTAGAATATGGAAGTTGCCTTAATTATTATTTAGGGATATTTTGGATGTGTTTAGTGTGTGGAGCCCGATAGCAGCAGCGCGTTTGTGTGTTTTGAGGTGAGCCTGTGTACCATACTAGTGGGTCTTAGGCACTAATGTCGACCCACTGATTTATATGTGTTGAATGTATGTGATTATGTGACCATGTTTGATATGATTGAATGATATATAGAGCCAATCTGGGCTCGGAGTCATTATGGTCTGGGGGGTTGATACAGACCCCAACACAATTACATACTCTCATATAGGGTTGATACAGACCTGACACAGCTACATGTTGTCATATGGGTTGATACGGACCTGAGGGTTGGTAAGGACCCGACACATCTACATGCTATGATATCGGGTTGATACGGACCTGAGATAACCATGTGCTATTATATGTATATGTTTATTGTATGTGTTATTTTGGGGAACACACTAAGCTTTATGCGTACGATTTTTGTGGTTGTGGTTTCAGGCACTTGCAGTTCAAAAGCTAAGGGACCGGATTGATCACAGCGCATCCACCCATGTTTCTACACTTTATGATTTTGGGAATTTTACTCTAATAATTATTTTACTTTGACGTACTTATGAATGGTTGATAAGAATAAATGACGTTCTGCATTGAAATAAAAAGAATGAAATTTTTACCTTATGATTTTTGGGATATTACAAGTTGGTATCAAAGCCTTGGTTTGAGGGATTCAGACACACTCTTAGGTATGTTTGAACTCAAACTGAAGAAATGGTAATCTTTTGAAAGAAAATCAGTTTTCTAAAAGGAATTTTATAAAGAAAAAAGGGGGTGTGGTGCGTGCAATCAGCCGAGCTCAAGTAAGTGATTCCCAAAATACCCATACATGATTGTTATGTTATATGATATGGAATGTTTGCATTCTAGGATAAGGCTAGGGATACTTTCAGGAATTACATGAAAGATTTGTCTGATATGAGATGCCTTGTAACCTAGAAGGAATTGTATGATATGATATATTTGGAATTTGTATTGACAGAAGTTATTGTTTAGTCTATGCTTTAAAAATTATATATGGTAAGGATCATATAGCCCTAGAATAATTGATTTGGCCTTAATTATTGTTCCTTTTCTAGTTGTGGTCCTAGGGTAGAGTCTTTCATTCGACAGTCTATTTGATCTTGTATTGTGTATAATTTGCATGTATAAGGCAATCGACAGTGATAATAGAAGTTCCTAGCATGGTAGTAGCAAGTGATCTTTGGAGGTCCTTTGTTTGTCTTGTGACTTATAGTGCTACTGTATGAATGTTGCTTGCTTTGTGATTTGTGGGACCCCTAGTGATGTGAGTTAACTATTAAGTGAATACGTTAAGTTACATGTTGCAGAGGTTAACTAATCTTAAAGTGATGGGTTTGATCCTATTGCACAACTCTTGTTTGAGTCTAACTGTTGTAGGGTTGAGTCTTTCACTCGAAGGATTATTTAAGCTTTGTTGCATGTGACTGTATTCATGAAGTAGTTAGATTACATTAGTGGGAGTTCTTCAGCAGCTGATGGTAGGGTGAGGTCGGGGACCTAAGAGAGCCTAGGAAGTTTAATAGTGGGTTTGGATGCGTTGTTTAGTGGGTACTTGGGGTACCAGTTTGAGAATGTGACTTAGAGGACTCGGGATAATTCTTGAGGAAAGTATGGATAAGTGTAGAAGGTAATATTGGGCTTGTACTACTGAAAGCACATGATCCATACTCGAATCAAGAAGGGTCATAGAGAATCTAGGAAGCCTGTAGGTTGAGAAATTTTATGGGAATGATCTGATGATCGTATGGTTGCTTTTCAGAATGCTGATGAGCACTCATAGAGGAGGATCTAGTTCAGGTTTAGGTATTGACATCAATCCGATGGACAAGCCGATGCGGAAGTTTATATCGTCAGAGATCACCCATTATATCTTGCATTAGATTCTAGTGATTTTCGGTTCGGTCAAGGAGGGAATCTTGGAGATTATGGAGGAACGTCAGGACGCGTACCGTTCTGGGATTATGGAGCTACTAGATGAGCAATTCGAGGCCTTTCCAGCTGAGATCACGGCAGGACAGTTGGGAGCATGAGTTCCCTTATTTCGGGAGTTCAAGGCTTATAGAGCTCCAGAGTTCTTTGGGGCTAAGGACCCCATTGCTAGACCCCGAGAGCAGGAGATTGACTTGGAGGACCTCGGGAAGAGGATGCCTGAGAAGATTAAGATTGTAGTGGGTCAGACAAAGAGGCTTAGTACTCAGGATTCACGTTTGGGAGGCTAGCAAGGTCGGGGCCATTGTGCCAAGTCTGCGAGGACCCATGAGGGAGGCTGTCGGGATACAGGAAGAAGATGTTTCATGTGTAGTCAAATGGGTCATTTCAATAGGGATTGCCCTATAGGATCGGTTCCTATGTGTTTTCACTGCAATCAGGTGGGCCATAAGAAGCTCGATTGTCCGAATCGGATGGGTAAAGTAGTGAGTGCACCTGCTCCATTTAATTTGAGGATCACTGACGGTCATGAGGGCGGGGCGAAATCTCTAGTAGTGAGGAGTCGAGCACTGCAGCTGCAGGAAGGGGAGGCCAGAGTTTCATTAGATGCTATCGTGGGTATGTTATCTTTTGTTTTCCTCGTGCCGTATTATTCGTATATATGTGATTTTGAATCATGTGTTTATATGCGCATGACATTATCTTTGGTTTAATTTCCCTGTAATTGCCTGGTTAGTAGTATCAATGGTTGTTATATGCCTTTGTGCATGCCGAGAGTTATGAGTGCGGCACATCTTGTTGAGCTGGAATTAGATTGTCAGATATTTTATTGTGGGCCATCGATAGAGCGAATTAGGAGTGCTGCTTGGAAGATCAGTAGTCGAATTGGCGTGATTAGTTCGACAATAGGGAAGAGAAAGTGGTAGTGCAAGTTCGTTGAATTTTGGAATTCAGGATAGATGTGGAATGTATGGGATTGAATGGGATTTGAGTGCAAGTGAGTTACCGTCGAGTCGATATTCTCAGGATATGAGGGTAGTCCTCACATCAGAATCTTTAAGGAAAATATCCCGTAGAAGTTGGTTGTCTGCTCTAGGATAACAAAGTCAGAGTCAATTAATACATATTTAATAAAGGAAAATTACATAACAAAGTCAGAGTCAATTAATACTTTTATTAAATGTAATTGAAAAATATCATCTAATTTAATTACAAGGGTATTTTAGTCAATTAATACAGATTTAATAAAAGAAAATTGCATATTTTAAGGGATCATAGATTCTATTAATTTTAAAAATCTGATTTTACGAATTATAACTATTTTAGTTCGGACATTCTGAAAAAATATGTTTATTTATTTAATTATTTACTCAAAAATAAAAATATTCTTGAACAATAAATAATAAAAATATTCTTGAACATATTTCTTGATCATGACTTTAAGAACTTCTTGAGAATAACAAATTCTTGAACAATCAATTGAAGAATAAAAACAAAAAATACATTATTTCTTACAGAATACGGGTAACAATTGTTAAGAATTACATTTATTGTTAAAGAATAAAACTAGAAAAACTTTCAAAACAGGAAAGAAAACTTCAAAATCTAACAACGACTAATACATTCTAAAAGAATCATGTGGTCTATTTCAATTTTGTGGTCCGTTCTTCAAGGATCAACTTCTGTGATTCCAACAGAACTAGAATTCCATTCCAACAGAATTGGAATACGTGATTCCATTCCAATAGAATTGGAATCTTACCAATATCATCCATTGAATCATCTACATCAACATACTTGATACCTTTTCAGAATTCAACCTTGTCAAGATAATGCACTGTCCACATAAATGAAGTGTTAAATCATAAAAAAAAAACATAAATTGAAATATGAATCAGACCATTTGAATCAGTCCCTTGCTGCATCAATCAGACCATTTGAAAGAAACACAGATGATCTCCATATCACTCAAAACCCTCAAATTCCACTTGAATTGGAATTATAAAGCTAAGTTATCGATTCCTGTAACAAACAAAAACGGAAGGAAAAAACCCTAAGTGAAAATTAACTCGAACAGAGCTTCATGTTACTTCATTATATCAAAAATCGAATCTAACCAAACATCAATTCACTCGAATACGAAGCTCGAAAGAAAAATAATTCAATCAAACAAGTAAAGCAATGAACCTCGTAACCAAAAGAGAAACTCGAACTGGCCAAAAAATGGATCATCAGAAGAGAAAAAAACGCTGACTAAAGAGAAGAGAGTAAGCTAACCTGATTGGTAGATGTTGGTTGATTGATTTGAGCAGAAATCGATGGATCAAAGGAAGTAAGAAGTGTAGATCGGAAGAGGGATTAGGGTTCATAATCAGAATCTTTTCTTTGGAAGGATGGTGAAAGTTAGGGGCGATAGTGGGGTATTAGTATTGGAGTACGTTGCCGTTTCAAAAAAAAAAAAAGATATAAAACCTGGAGAAATTAGGGTTAAAAGTCAATACCATGATTATAGGGATTATTTTTGGAAGTTATTAATCATATTACTAAATTACCCTTGTTTATTTATTAAATTATTTATTTTTAAATATTTGATTGGCCCACATTTATGCATATGATAACACAATAATTACTTTAAACATCTGGATCTCTCTCTCTCTCTCTCTCTATATATATATATATATATATATATATATATATATATATATATATATATATAGGGTTAGGTTATATTGTTTCTATTAACTATTGTGTGCCAGAATGCACAGATCTGGACCACCGGATGAATAGAATCAACAATCATGATCTGAGGGTCTATGATATTACAATAGGGTATCATGTATCCTATAATCACACAAATTTCAGCAAAAAGGTATTTTGGTCAATTAACCTATTTTAAAAAAGGAAATTTTCAGATTTTAAGGGATCATTAATTCCCTTATTTTTTAAAAATCTGAATTTTTTAAATTAATTCTAATTCAAATTTTAATATTACTTTTAATAACAACCGATTTTATTCTGTCAGAATGACAAAAAAGTCAAGAATAAACTAATAAACATATTGCGGTTTTATTCTTGCAGAATGTAGTTTCATTTAATATATTTTTTATATTAAACATGCTTAAAGAATTATACAACATATTATCAAGAATAACATTTTCTAAAGAATACGGATTTTATTCTTTAAGGATCACTATTTACATTCATCTGTAAACAAAAATACTATAAACAATTATTACAATCATTCTAAAAAAATCATGACTAATAATGGTTTAATGATTACATTTATTCTTAAAGAGTAAAACTAAAAATGGTTAGAAAAGAAAAAAACCATCAAATCTAACAAAAACACTACTCTATTCTGAAAGAATATTATTGCTAAGAAACAATTTATAAATTCTGACAGAATACATTCTGTTAGAATACAAATATCGTTCTCCATGTTTTCTTCATTTTCCACGTTAATGGCAACATCTTCAAAACCTAAATTCACAAGGAAAACATAATCAATTTTCAAAATAATAAAAATTTTAGTGCATTAAATAGAATAAAACAATTAATCCATATTCCATTCCAACAGAACTGGAATTCATGATTCAAAATCAAAATCAAAAAGAAATTGGATGAAAAGTTCATAGATGATGGTTCATTTTAATTAATAAAGTTTGCAAAGTAAATGAGTTGCATAGGAGGTTATACCTTCTGTGTT
The DNA here is from genome assembly GCF_002870075.4 of Lactuca sativa. NCBI lineage: Eukaryota > Viridiplantae > Streptophyta > Magnoliopsida > Asterales > Asteraceae > Lactuca > Lactuca sativa. Next base: position 92,570,554 of record NC_056629.2, read on the forward strand.
CGGTTTCTAAGAGAATAAAAACTATAAAAAATATCCATATTCCATTCCAACAGAATTGGAATTCTTGATTCCATTCCGATAGAATTTGAATTCAAGATTCAGTTACCGTATGCATTCTATTGGAAAAATATCAAAGTGAAAAATGCATAAATCAGTAGAACAATGGAGATGATATGCAGAATCGATAAACATTCGATAAAAATTCAATCACTAACCATGAATACAATTTGAAGCCATGACATGTTGAGTGATCAATACGTTAATATTTCTCTTTGGCATTTCATCAAACACTTTTAGGGCAACTGTTAATTTGGTCCTAACAAAACCATCCAATTACAGTAAAATCGAAGCACACTGATCAAATCTTAGATAATAGAATATTGTAATCAATAAAGAAAATAAGACACCTGATTGAGTTTTAAATAAACTTTTATTCTGTTTCAACATGTGTTTCCTTTTGATTGACAGTCAATGAATCACCAAAGAAGCAACATCCAGTTACCTTATTTCTTTTTCTGAGTATCACGTTCCAGTCAAGAACACGGTGTTGTTCTTGACAAATCAATCAAGAAAATAGGACATCACACATTCATTGCTTCTCCTTCATTTTCCCTGTCAAAACACCAAAGCTCAAACACCCAATCAAAACACCCATGGATTTCCTTCAAAACTCAAACCCATATCCCCTTCATTATATCAATTTTCCAGGAAAACCCAAACACCCCAATGATTTCTATTAAACATCAAATAAAAAAAAGAATTTTTTTACCTGATTGATGATCGACGACCGGTAAACCAGCCAAACACCCCTTGATCGACGAATGATAACACCTCCTGCGGCCAGTCAAAGACCGGAGACCCTTTCCCTTACTTCGCATCGATCCTCACTGCCAAACCACCCTCATCGGAGATGCTGTGTGTCACCACCCACGTTATTGGCTGCAAATCCTTCCTCCCTCGTTCTTTATGTAAATCAACAACAGCCAAACACCCATAGAATCATCGACCACCACCAAGTTCTCTCATCCCCCACTCGTTTTCCTGTCGGGTTTAAGGCTTCAAGGGTGGCTCCCTGCCATACACCACTGTCTTCTCCATCATAAATCTTCGATTAAAACTTCCATTCTCCTACAAGAAATTCTCGAGAAATTATTTTGAGACGAGATGATTTGTGATCGGCGGCTGACTGATAAAGGGATGTTAGTTTGGTAGGGTTTAACTAATTAAGAAGAGATTAATTGAAATATTTTTTTTACCATAATTAGATAAACCAAGTTTACCATTATACCCTTTTTAATTTATTTAATGATTTATTAATTCCTGAATTCTCATTGGTGCATTTAGGCACACAATACTTGCTAAAAACATTTGAACCTAACTCTCTCTCTCTCTCTCTCTCTATATATATATATATATATATATATATATATATATATATATATATATATATATATATATATATATAGTCAATCCGGGCTTGGAGTCATTATCGACATGGGGGTTGATACAGACCTGGGGGTTAATACAAACCAGAGACTACTACTTGCTGTCATATGGGGTTGATACGGACCCGACACAACCACGTGATGTTATATTTATATATGTATTGTATGTGGTATTTTGGGGAAGCTCACTAAGCATTGTGTGTACAGTTATGTTTATGGTTTCAGGTACTTCCGGTTCGAGAGGGAATGACCCGAAATGATCACAACATATCCACCAATGTTTAGTTTTTTTATGATTTAGATTTGTACTCTGAGGATTATTCTTATACTAACATACTTTGTTTTTGGGTTGTTATGAATACTGTTAGTTCCAGTTAGGGTTGCGTCTTGGGCTCGATAGTTAGTCTAGTTTAGTCTCCGGTATGGGCCTGTCCATCCGTGAGTTATTTTGTAGGGTTTATTATTTATAGATTCTTGCATGCATCCTTGAACGTAAGATTTTGATAGAGTCTTTCATAGCGTTCACAGTCTTTATCTTTTGTAACCCTAATATCCTCTACAACGGAAGTTCTTAATCGAGCTCTGCTGAGGATTGAGTTAATTGAATCATTCGACTCATTCAGATCCATTCTTGTGTTTATATCTTATTGTTTTTGCTTTCTTAATTTACCTGTTATAAGATCTAATCGATCAAAGAGTTTTATAAACTCATCAATTGGTATCAGAGCAGGAGGCTGTGTAATTCATATACATCTCTTCTGTGAAAGAAGTGATTAGGGTTTATTTTGCATTAACTGATATTTATTGAGCCGTCACTCCATAATTGACGTATCTCATTATTTATTTGTTTTGCCCTAATATTACATATTACAAGTCTGATCTTGCAACAGGTTAAACGATCAAGCATGGACGATTCTCAATCTAATCCTATCAACATCTCAAACAGTATTTGATCTACAACAAAGATTTCAATTCTTTACACTCAAGATTACGAGGTTTGGGCGCATCATTTCGAAGACTACGTCATCGGATCTGAAGATAATGGGTATCTAATATGGGAAGCCATTGTGTCTGGACCATTTGCTCATTCAGGAACATCCAGAATTATTAAAACTTAGAAGGAGTATAACGATCTGTTAAAGGATGTGAAAGACGTCGCTCAGGACGAAAAGGAGAAGTTTCAATGCAACATCAAAGCATTGAGACTGATTCGATTCGCTCTTCAATCTGACACGTTTAGGTTGGTGAGTTCCTGCAGTACCTCTAAAGAAATCTGGGATCGGCTGCGAGAGCTGTATTCCATAGATGAAGATTTGGAGCACTCTATTCAAACTTTGCTTTTGTCTGAGTTTGGAGAGTTTAAGCAAAATTCCGATGAGTCCGTTACTCGGACGTTTGACCGCTTCAATCATCTTCTCACCAAGATGATCAAACATGATATCGAAAGGAAGCTTATTGAACAAAAGGTTACCTTTTTGAATGGCTTAAGATCCGAATGGAGAGCTGGTTTGTCTACAGTTAAAGCTCACGAACAGTTCAAATCATATTCGCTGGCGAAACTGGTAGGAATTCTGAAATCCCAAGAAAAGATAGTGAGGCAAAAGAAGAGTGTGGTCTCAAACTTGGGGTCCTTGGCCCTCCTGTCTAAAAGTAAGAATGCAGTAGAAGACGAAGATTTGAACCTGGAGGACTACGATCTAACATCAGAAGATTACACTATGATGGTGTCCAATCCAAAAAGGTTCATCAAAAAGAGGTTTCCTACCAATAAGAACCGAAATTGGCAGGGAAGCTACAGTTCAGAAAAGGTAAGGCAGGAGCCGAAGATTGACGAACCAAAGAAAGAAGTGAAGGCTGAAGCAGATTCTGGTGTCAGTTGCTATTACTGTGGAGGAAAGAATCATTACGCCAAAGATTGCGTTTTGAAGAAAATGACGGAGAAAGATGAGGAGAAAAATGAAGAGGCAATCCTGATGAAAAAGCTAGAACAGATTAAGAGGAAGAAAGCTGCTACTAATCCTTCTATGAATGCTCTTATTGTACAGGGTTCGGCAGAGGATGACGAGTTCGGTGGCGTGCAGGTTTGGTCGACCGACTCAGAAGATGATGAGGTGCGAAATCCCTCACATGGAAAGGCGTATGTCGCAAGAGGTGGTGAAAGCAGTGGCAAGTGTCTAATGGTGACTGACGTATCTCACATGAGGGGATACAATACCGATGGTGGAAACGAAGACGCCAAGGAGCGAGAGGACTTATGCTTCACAGCAAAACCTCTCAGTGTGCAGATCAGTGAACTTGATGAACTGATCAAAAAGGTGCAATCTCTTTTTATTTCGTTCAAAATTCCACAGAAATCGTATGAAAAGGAATTAAATAACTTAAATTCAAGAATCTCAAATCTAGATAGTTGTTTAACTCAAACACGGGTCACAAATTCTAACCTAACTGACCAAATAAGCAGGGTGTCATCCAAGTGTGAGGAGCGAAGGATGTGGATTGAGCAGAAGGAGTCGGAGCTGATTAAGTCTAAGGATGAAAACATTTATTTGCAAAGAGACAATTTGAAATTGTTAAAACAAAGGAATATTTTTTGTTTGATTGCTAAAAGAATTTATGCTAACATTACTCAACTGCATCTGAATTGTGAAATAGGGCAGAAAATACATCGCATGATTCTACCCTTCTTTGAGTTTAAGGAGGATGAAATCGATGCCGAAGCATACAACTGTGAAAGTGTTGTATCTTCCGATGATGTGAATCCTACTTATATGTATGGTCTGGACAAAATAGAATCTTTTATAAAGTCCAAAGACCATAAGGACATGCTTAAAAAACTTTTGGATGAAAACGATAAGCTGAAACTAAGAACCGAAACCATACAAAAATTCGACTCATTGAGTGCCAATTTAAGTTCAGAAAATAAAATTGATGTTGAAAACGCATCTGAACTTAATGAGGACGATGATATGAGTGAAATTTCTATAGAGGTTGAAGTTGACTGTTCTGAGTTTGTCAAGAGCGAACCCGAAAACCACAAAAATCAAATTTCTGAAAATTCAGTGGAATTTGCTCGTTTTTCCAAGAATAAGTCCCCTGCCCACAAAGAAAAAGCTCTTGTGTTTCAGAAGGTTAGAACTACTCCAAATCAGGTATATAAAGTCACAGGAGTAACCGAACATCAAACAGCCGAACTCACTGCCATAGTGAACGAAGATAACGTAGATGGCTGTGATGAGTTCTTCTGGTCAGCTTCTATAGATAATGCAGACGAAACAGTTGGTCTATCAGAGCGAACGTCCTGGAAAACCAAAGGAAGATACGTACCATAGCCGCTGAATAAGCTTGACAATTTTGACGTGCCAAGTACAAGTGGCACAAAAGAAATTCCTGTAGAAGAAGTCACCTCCACAAGCAAAAGCTCATCTATGAAGAGTAAACCGGCTGTCAAGAAGCTAAAACAAAAGGCTAATATCCATAGACAACCAAAACAGGTGAAAAATCAAAAGCAGCAGAGAAACTTGAGATACAAAAAAAATCTCTCAGAGTGAAAGCAGTTTTGGCGTTCTCAAAATGCTCATTACTCTTACCATGATAAAGATTCTAAGTCATAGAAAAAGACTTTCGGGCCACATGAAGCACAAAACCGAAAGGATAGGTTCGGTCCCGAAAGCAACAACAACCGAAAAGCAAGTTTCAGTCCGCCAAGTAATAACAAGCAAAGACCTAGTTTCAGTCCTTCAAGCTTTTATAATAAAAGATCAAGTTTAAGACCATCAGCCAACAACAACCAAAAATCCAACTTCAGCTCATCATCGAGCAGCTGCCGAAGGTCCAGGTTCGGTCCCTCCAATGACCATCAACAAAAGGGTCATTTCGAACCGCAAGTCAGAAGAAATTCCCATTCTAAATTCTCTTTTTCTAATTCTTCTCACTCTCAATTCTCTTCTAAACCCAATTATGTTCCTGCACAAGATTCAAAATCATCAACGAACTTGAAAGGAAAATCGAAGATTTCCTTAGTCCAGGAAGACCGAAAGCAGTCTAATGCCCAAACACCAAAATCTGAAACCAAAACGTCTGTAACTAACTCTAACAAAATCAAAGTGTTTACTATTAAAAGAAAAGATGAAACAACATTAATAAAACAAACATATCTTGTTGATGTTTCTCTTACCATTCCTGTTCCTGTGAAAGGCTCACGTGGACCCAAGAAACTTTGGGTTCCTAAATATGCTTAATTTTTACAGGTTATAAGTGACGAGCAGTTCGGAGAAGAATGGTACATTGACAGTGGCTGCTCACGTCACATGACAGGAAGGAAGGAAGAGCTAAGGGAGTTTCGATCTCTTCAAAATGGTGGGAATGTCAAGTTCGGTAACAACTCTTATGGAACGATAAAGGGTTATGGGATGATAACCAATGGATACTTCACAATAAGAAAGGTGGCGTACGTTGAAGGGTTGCAACATAATCTCATCAGTGTATCTCAACTGGTGGGCGGTACCGGTCTCAAGGTTTCATTAGACGACGAAGGTTCAGAGATTATAGAGAAGAAATCCAACAAGGTCATTCTTAAATCAGACCGAAAAGGCGAAATGTTTCCTCTCAATCTCAAACCAATCAAAGGAAATCCAGCCATATGTCTTTTGTCCAAGGCTCATTCTGACGAAAGCTGGTCGTGGCACCGAAGGCTCTCACATCTCAACTTCAAAGACATCAACAAGCTTGTCACCAGAGGTCATGTTCGGGGTCTTCCCTTGCTCAAGTTTGATCGAGAACACTTGTGCGCTGCATGTGAAATGGGGAAACAAAGTCGTCAAAGTCACCCTTCTATTATAAACACAAAAGTTGTTGAACCACTTGAGTTGCTTCACATCGACTTGTGTGGTCCATCATCAATCGAAAGCATTGGCGGTAGCAAGTATATTCTTGTTATCGTTGATGATTTCTCTCGTTTTACATGGGTGTTCTTTCTAAAGCACAAATCTAAGGCTACTCCTAAGCTAAAGATGTTTATCAAGCAGGTTGAAGTGCAACTGAGAAAAGTCGTTCGCAACATTAGAAGCGACAATGGACTGGAGTTCAAGAACAAAGAATTTGAAGACTTTTTGGCAGAAAAAGGAACCAGTCACAACTTCTCAGCCCCCTACATGCCTCAACAAAACGGAATTGTCGAAAGGCGAAACCGATCTTTGTGTGAGGCGGCCCGAACTATGCTAAGTTTCGCTTCTCTTCCCTTATATTTCTGGGCTGACGCTATTGCTACAGCATGTTTTATGCAGAATAGGTCTTATCTCAACAAGCGCTTCTCTCTTACTCCTTATGAGATCATCAATAACAGGAAGCCGAACGTAAAATTCTTCCATGTGTTCGGCTCACGATGTTTCATCTTCAACTCCAAAGAACATCATAACAAGTTTGACGTTAAAGCTGATGAAGGAATTTTTCTGGGATACTCTCTTACTTCAAAAGCTTACCGGGTCTTAAATAAGCGTTCTAGGAAGATTGAAGAAACATATTATGTGACTTTCGATGATAACTATGTCAAGAAGCTAAAGGCTACTGAAGAAGCAATTGGAGAGATTTTCTCTCAAACAGGTCAAGTCACGGCCACAATTGCTAATTTGTTCGATCAATTTGTAGACTTATTCGATGAACCTGAGAAAGCTACTCTCTCGGAAGCCAATGCAACAAACAACAAAATCGATCATCTGAAGCAAATCGTCGATGATGCAGCCAAACAAATGGGTGAAGGAGAACAAGTTCTAAACGAACCTCCTCAGCAAGGTACTTCAGTTGAGGGGGAGAATCCATTTTCCTCAAATCAACCGAACTCACACTTTCAGGGGAAGAATTCTATACCCGAAAGCTCTACTACACCTGAAAGTCCTGTAGCACCCAAAAGCTCTGCTACACTCGAAAGTCCTGTAGCACCCGAAAGCTCTGCTACACCCGAAAGTCCTACAACACCCGAAAGCTCTGCTACACCCGAAAGTCCTGTAGCACCAAAAAGTCCAGGCACACCTGAGAGTTCCGTTGCACCCGAAGGTATGAACCAACCTGAATACCAAAGAGATTCATCAGTCGAGGGGGAGAATTCTGACATGTTTTACGATGACGACAGTCAATCTGAAATGGAAGAAATGGTCAACACTGAATTGGATCCATCTTATGATCCAAATTATCCTCCTCTTATTAAATGGACTAGAGATCATCCTGTATCTCAGATAGTGGGTAATGTCTCTGAAAAGGTCCTAACCCGATCTCAACTGAAGGCAAAGCAATCATCTCTATTCTCCAAAGTAGAGTTTTGCATGTATAATTCTTTCGTATCCAAAGTTGAGCCTAAGACTGTCAACACAGCTCTTGATCATTCCGATTGGGTACAAGCCATGCAAGATGAACTCAATGAGTTTGAAAGAAACAAGGTATGGTGCCTTATTCCAACTCCTAAAGATGCCCCAGTCGTTGGTCTCAAATGGGTATTCAGAAACAAAATGGACATGGAAGGTAATGTAATTCGAAATAAAGCTCGTCTCGTGGTGAAAGGATACTGCCAGGAAGAAGGAATTGATTACGAAGAAACTTTTGCTCCGGTAGCAAGGCTGGAATCTGTTCGAATTTTTCTGGCCTATGCTGCTCACAAGAACTTCGAGGTCTACCAAATGGACGTAAAATGCGCCTTCTGAATGGAGAACTTGAAGAAACGGTTTACGTGGAGCAACCTCCTAGTTTTTTGAATGAAAAGTACCCAAATCACTGTTATATTCTGGACAAAGCAGTTTACAGTATGAAACAAGCACCTAGGGCATGGTATGAAACGCTAACTAAGTTCTTAAAGATGTCTAAATTCAAACAAAGTTCGGTTGACCCAACCTTCTTTCGTAAGAAGGAAGGTAACCACCTTATGATTGTTCAAATCTACGTCGATGATATCATCTTTAGCTCAACGAATCCTAGCTTAACAACTGAATTCAGAAAGCTGATGGAGACTAAATTTGAAATGAGCTCAATGGGTCCGATTAACTTTTTCCTTGGTTTAAATATTAGACAGGGACCCGAAGGCATCTTTATCAACCAAGAAGCATACACCAAGACTCTTCTTGCTAAATTCGGCATGATGTGAGACTCAAAGGTCAAAGTTCCAATGGCGTTCGGCACCAAGCTCACACCATCCTTGGAGAAACCGGTAGTTGATATCACGTTATACCGTCAGATGATTGGTTCTTTAATGTACCTCACTGCTAGCAGGCCTGATATAGTGTTTTCTGTGTGTGATTATGCTAGGTTTCAGGCGAATCCTCGTGAACCACATATGCTTGCTGTGAAAAACATACTCCGGTATCTGAAACGAACCACCTCCCTCGGTCTATGGTATCCATCAAACTCAGGTTTCTTCGTTCAAGCCTACTCAGATGCAGACCTTGGAGGATGTGGTTTAGATAGGAAAAGCACCACTGGGGGCTGCCAATTCCTAGACGGGAAGTTGGTTAGCTGGCAATCAAAGAAACAGACATGTGTTTCTCTGTCTACAGCTGAAGCAGAGTACATTACAGTTGCCTCCTGTACATCTCAAGTAATTTGGATCCAAAGCCAGCTCCGTGATTATGGACTCAATATGAAAAAGATCCCACTTTATTGCGATTTAGAAAGTGCAATTAGGATCTGTCATAATCCAGTGCAACACTCCAAGACAAAGCATATAGCACTGAGATATCACTTTATTAAGGATCATGTGGAAGATGGAAACATTGAAATTCACTTTGTTCGCACCACTGATCAACTGGCCGATATCTTCACCAAAGCTCTTCCTGAAGCGAGTTTCAATAAAATTCTACAAGGGCTAGGAATGATGGAATCGGAGTCAGTACCAAAAACTACTTCTCAAAACTAAAAATTTGGAAGCGAAATGAACCAAACGTTCGGGTTCGGTTCACATGTGTGCCGAAATGAACCGAACGCTCGGGTTCTGTCCTATTTTCTTATCTTCGCTTATCACTCAAAGGTAGTTTCTTTGGTTGTAAACCTTTTGTATCCTTTTCTCTATTTCATCTCTCTTATTTTCAAAGTCCTTTTCTTTTTCAACTTCATTTTTTTTTCTTCAACCGAAATAGACCGAACGCTCGGGTTCGGTTCCAATTTTTTTTGTGTCTATTTTTTTTATTTATTTATTTTATCTTTTTTTGTTTTTTTTCAAATAAAAAACTCCAAAAACATTTTTGTGTGTTAGTTATTATTTTTTCTGTGTGGATATTTGTGGGAAATTCTTGTATTAGTTAAGTGTCCCTAGAAGCATGCTGCTGTATGTATCCAAAGCCTCACCTGATTCTGAATAATAGCCTTACTGACTTGGTATATACAACCCTTGTCTTCCCAATTAGGCTTTCATATTTATTCTAAAGATGAGCTACCTAACTCTCTTCTCACATGAGATAAGAGTTTTATGCTTGGTCCTTATTTAAATAGCAGAGGTACTTTGGTTTCTTTACACCATCACAATTATTTTTCTCCATCATATTTCGATCTCATATATGTAACCCTTGAGACTCTCAGAATTTACTACTGAGGTTTATGGTTACACAACTTCTGTGTTCATGATCTTAGCTTTGTGTCACTACGTGCTAAGTGAAACCCAAAATTCACTACCTTCTATGCATTGACGGTGAACAAGTAACTTTGATCTAGCTCTCACTAATAAATTGACGAATTCAACCTTACGACTGTATCTGGAACTCTCTGAATTTTATCTTTGAGTGATTCCTATGAAATTGTTACATACCATAACATTTCTTCCCACGGAATCCAATTTTAATTTTTTTTGAGATTTCACCTACATATTTTTCCACCATGTCACTTCAATTCTTTTCAAACCTACTTGTTCAACAGACTACAATGGTCTCACAAGTACTTCGGTAGATTTCTGTCTTATGTCAAGATCAGGAACTCTGAACTGAAGTGAAAGCCACCCAAATTAGCCTGATTAAAAGAAGCCTTTCAACACTTCTCAATAAGTGTCTGATCGTAATTCAACGGGAAACCAAACAAACACTTTAAGGTCTCTCTTGACTTTGAAGGAATAGATTCGTGCCCGGGATCCATTGTTTCGTGTCTTTATTGACATCACAATTTCCCACATATGTGTTGCTTTATTTCTTTTTCTTTTACACACTAAGCACGAAAATCTTTTTGATTTTCCATAATTCTGGTTTCATTACTTACAAGGAATTTTTTTGAAAGAGTTGTGGCTCACATTGTTACACGTGGTTATTTTGCTTTAAGATGTCGTTTCCTCTAAAGGGATAAGAAGCTGACTCAGCCGAGAGTCCAATCGCTTTGATTTTCAAACGGCGCTTGAAGGACAGGCGTGCGAAGTGGAACCGTTTTTTTTCTAAACGACGCCTGATGGGAAGGCGTGTGAATCGGGACAGTTATTTCTCTCTCTCCTGCGTAATCATCGGGGCTCCAAACTGTCACGCGTCAATCACCCAAGGAAACCCTTCGTATTTCCCTCGAAGATTTGGGAACATATTCTTCTCTCTCCTCTCACCACAGTATAAAAGGTAACTTCGACCATTATTTACCTCTTTACTGCACCCAAAATTCATAGAGCAAGAAAAGCTTTGAGTATTCTACTGTTCATCATCTCTCCCACCTTCTTCACTTCAATGGCGAATTCATCTTCTGTTCATGCCACTTCCCACATTCTGCCGATTCGTCCTCAACAGAGTCTGATCATCGATCTTACTCCCCACATTTACGATGCCTTCATGTTTTTGATCATCGAATGCCTCAAATATTCGCCGCTTGCTCCCGCTCTCACCAAAGCTGAAGCTGTTCCAATGGAGTGTTTATCGCAAATCTTCGCCACAACTCATTATGGTAAGTCTGTCGATAGAATTTTCTTCGACATTCTTGATCACAAGGCATCCATCTCCAAGCAGCGATTCTGTTCGTTTTTAGGGTTTGAACCCGATTCATCTAGGGTTAACCCTGAACCCATTCCAGTGGGTCACTTATTTTCCATGTTCTATAACATGGGGTACACAGAGGTTCTGACAACGGTCATCAAGTTCAAGAAATCGTGCTTACCTCCTCAAAGGAACGGGTTATTTACAGTGTTATTCAAGGGGTTATCGGAACGCAGTGCTGGTTCAGACGGAGCGAGTCGTCTGTTCATCACGATTCTTTATGGGGTATACAACGGCATCAACCTGGACTATGGGTCTGTTCTATGGAAGTAGCTTATTCAGAGTCTTGCCTCTACATCTCGCCATTTCGAGATCTCCTACGCTCGCTTCTGGACTCTGGTCACAAAATGGGTGATGGACAAATATCACGTCCCCATTGTTGCTGATTCTCCACTCTCTTCGATAGGGACTTTCCATACTACGAAGATCATTGTCTCTGATGCATCCAAATTTCAATTCATTGGCTCCATCCCTGAGTCGATGTTTGGAGACGTTCCTAGCGACAGCCGCATCATCCGAACATACAAGGAGTTTCGTCGCTCTGGTCCTAGAGAGCTCACTCCTGATATGATTAAGTCGATCCATGAAGCTGATAGGCCAGCTCCAAGGGGAAAGAAAAATGAAAAGGGAAAAGACAAGCAGGTTGGCAAGGGAGCGAAAGGTCCTTCTCCGAAGAAACGTAAAACTACCAAGGCGGCTCAATCTCCTCGACTGAAAAAGAGGAAAACCCAACCTAGGCGAAAGCTGATACTTGCTTCCTCTTCAAGCGAATCTGAGGAAGAAAATTCAGACTCAGACGAGTCCCCCCGTGGTAACACTCCTCCACGATCGCCTACCCCAGAAGTACATTTTTCGAGTTCACCTGTCTCTTCTCCACCAATCACCATTCCTATTTCCATTCCCCCCATAACCTCCACCCCTCAAATACCTCCTACCTCTATCTCAGTTTCCCCTCCCTTTTTCACTGAAGCTACCACAACAACCGCTGAAGTAAGAACCAACGTATCTGATATGGGGGCTCCTACTAAAGCAACCGAACCCACTCCCACTACCGAACACACATCAATACCCGAACCTACTTCCACAACCGAGCCTCCACCATCCCCTCCACCCTCATCTCCTGCTCCCTCCGCAGACAATGAAGAACCTTTTCTTGGTGGGGAGGACATGACATTTGATTCGGTCTATTACAGTCCGTATCAGGTGCAAAGTGACGATGATGATGATGCTCCTGTCACCAAGAAGCATCTCAAGGAGCTTCACTAGAAGATTGATTCGCTCATTGCTTCCCTCAGCTCAGCCACTGCCGCTATTGATGCCTCCACCAAGGCTTATGCTGCTGCGACCGAAAAAGTCGAAAAACTTTTTACTGATGCTTCTTCTCTCTTGCAGTCTTTACAGGAAACTGTCGATGCCAATAAAACGAAGCTTGATCCCATTGTCAATAAGCCTGCTACCTCAGTTGCCTCAGAACTGCAGTCCTTCGCCACTCTTCGTCAATCTGTCACTGAGGACAACTCAGCGTTTAAGGCGACTATTGAGGAGCGCCTCACTAAGCTACAAGAAGATCTAGCTGCCGAGAACTCCCTCATGGACGCTCTCGCTCGAAAGACCACTGCTCTCAAGATCAAGAATCTTCAACTCTCCAGTTCTCAAAAGGAGATTGATTCTCTTCGATCTAAACGAGAGATTGTGTCTTCATGTGTTTCGGATGTCCACGCCGCCCTTTCCAACATCCTTGAAGCACATGATCCCATACTGAATTACTCAGTCAGGCGTACTCTCGCGGAAAAGCTTGCTCCTGCCCTTTCTCTCCTGAGCAAAATTGAAGGGCTCCTTGAGTTCGTTTCCATTCCGAAACAAGGGGGAGAGAATGTATCTCAACCGCCTCCTACTTCTACAGCAACAAAAACAAACGAACCTCCTCCAACAGGCCAAGCCTCAGGTTCGGGTGTCAAAGACAAGGGGAAGAAAATTGCTGAAGAGAGCGATGATGATAAAGAGACGATTGTAGATCTCTTAAAGAAGCAAGGTCGCGACAAGGACGCTGATATGAGCGCTGGCGTTGCCAGAGAGGCTGAGGAATTCGAACAAAAAAGGAAAGAGGCTCATGACCTTCTTGAGAGCAGGAAAACTCTTTTTCCTTCGTGGAATCTTGAGAAGCTGTTGAAAGAAGCGATTGAAACACCTAGTATTCTGTGGCTTGAACTGGTGATCTCACTGGATCGCATCAATTCTGCTGATTCACTGTTTGATATGCCACTGAACCGAAAGGCCTTTATCTTCCATGCCTTTGATAACATTGCTGATATCCCTCATCCTCATCCAAATGTTGACAGGGATCTGGTCGAGTTCTATCTGAGGGATGCTCAACCACAATATCAAACTTGGAGCGCTCAGAAAATAATCAATGTTCGGGTCCTTAAGCCGTTTAGAGAAGGGAACTTCACGAATGTTCGGTTCAAGGTGCTGAGGGGTTCTGCCAAGACCGAACATGCCATTTCGCTAGCTGATCTTCCTAATTTGAATCCACATGATTGGATAATTTTGCACAACATCCTCCTCACAAATGAAGCAGAATATGGTCCGATCATTGACCACTTCAAGAGGATGCTTGTCTACTACATAATGGAAGTTTCCAAAATGGATCAGGAGATCGCTAGTGTCTTCAAGAAAAAGCCTACTATCTCACCTGTTGGCTCTGCCAGTGACCTAAACATGATGCAGATGGGGAAGATTGACCCGAAACGCAATTTTGTCATGTTTACCAGAAACGAAGGCCAAAAATGCCTGTTCGCTTTGGCAGACAAACATCTCTACACCACTGCATGCCTGGAACATGTCTTAGGAATCATTCATCGTTGCAAGCAGAATTCGGAAGATGACAAGAAGTACTTCGATGACATGATTCAGTGGTACATTCGCTTCAGATAGACAATCCTCGCTCTTATCCCTCGTCTGTTTGATACCACTAAGAAGGTTTCTGCAGCTGGACCCAACAAGAAGAAGTGATAGTCTCGCTCCAATTGACGCAAAGGGGGAGATTGTTAGGTCCAGTTAGGGTTGCGTCTTGGGCTCGATAGTTAGTCCAGTTTAGTCTCCGGTATGGACCTGTCCATCCGTGAGTTATTTTGTAGGGTTTATTATTTATAGATGCTTGCATGCATCCTTGAACGTAAGATTTTGATAGAGTTTTTCACAGCGTTCACAGTCTTTATCTTTTGTAACCGTAATATCCTCTACAGCGGAAGTTCTTAATCGAGCTCTGCTGAGGATTGAGTTAATTGAATCATTCGACTCATTCAGATCCATTCTTGTGTTTATATCTTATTGTTTTTGCTTTCTTAATTTACCTATTATAAGATCTAATCGATCAAAGAGTTTTATAAACTCATCAAATACTTGATAGTTTTCGATTAAATTAAAATTGAAAAATTTATCCATGATTTTGAGGCGTTACAAAATTGGGATATATAGGTGGCGTTTTTAGGGGGTTTGTTTTAGAGAGAGAGTGATAGATAGATAGATAGATAGAGATAGATAGAGAGAGGGGGGGGGGGGGGGGCACGGTAGGAGGATGCGATGAAGAGGGCTAATTTTTTTTCTTTTATTATTATTTTAAAATAAAATTGTATTTAAATAGTTTATTTATACTTCATAATTAATCCCTATGTTATATGGTATTTTTTAGTTTTTATCCAAGGGCATATTGGTCATTAAAAAAAACTAACTGGTTAAAAGTTAGAATTAACGTATGAAGAACCTATAATGTAACGTTTACAAACCATGGGGACTACTGATGTTACCCTAATGAAAAATATCCTTAAGTTGTTACTTTTGCAAACCACAAGAACCATTTTTGAAATTTTATCTTTAGGTTTGTTCAGAAATCTGATTAATTTCTTATTTGTCTGGTTTCTTCTGTGTTTCATTATTCTTTGTTTCATTACAGGAAAAAATAGTGAAAGCCACAAAGTCTTATTGGATTTTTCATTTTTGTATCTAATTTGTTCATTGTTTTAGAATCTAAATTTTGGTTAGGTTCTTTAAGAAATCAAATTTGAGTGAGTTAATTCAAAATTTGTGTTTATTTAGTGATGAGTTATAAAAATCTTTGATCGATTAGATCTTCGTAACAGGTAAGTAAAGATCGTAAAAGGAGTGAAACAAAACACAAATATGGAACACAATGAGTCGAATGATTAGATTACTCAATCCTCAGCAGAGCTTGACTAAGAACTTCCGTTGTAGAGGATTCTAGGGTTACGAAACAAGAACGATGAACAATCTTGAAAAATACTTCTCTAATCGTTACTAATCCTCTCGTTCTAGGATGCATGCAAGCATCTATTTATAATAAACCCTATAAAACTCACGGATGGACAGGCCCATACCGGAGATAAACATTGGACTAGCTAACGAGCCCAATAGACGCAACACTAAGCTGGACCTAACAATCTCCCCCTTTGCGTCAATTTGGAGCGAGACTATCATTTCTTCTTGCTTGGACCAGCTGCTGGAACTTTCTTGGTTGTATCAAACAGACGTGAGATAAGCGCAAGGATAGTCTGTCTGAAGCGAATGTACCATTGAATCATATCGTCAAAGTACTTTTTATCATCCACTGTGTTCTGCTTGCATCGATGGATAATCCCTAAGACATGCTCTAGACATGCAGTGGTATAGAGATGTTTGTCTGCCAAAGTAAAAAGACATTTCTGGCCTTCGTCTCTGGTAAACATAACAGAGTTTCTCTTTGGGTCTATCTTTCCCATCTGCATCATGTTTAGGTCACTTGCTGAACCAACAGGAGATATGGTAGGCTTTTTCTTGAATACGCTCGGAATCTCCTGATCCATCTTTGTGACTTCCATGATATAGCAGACAAGCATCCTCTTGAAGTGGTCGATGATGGGACCATATTCAGCTTCGTTTGTAAGAAGGATGTTGTGCAAGATGATCCAGTCGTGTGGATTCAAGTTGGGAAGATCAGCAAACGAGAGCGCATGTTCGGTCTTTGCAGATCCCCTTAGCACCTTAAACCAAACGTTGGTGAAGTTTCCTTCCCTGTACGACTTCAGAACCCGAACATTGATAATCTTCTGAGCGTTCCATGTTTGGTACTGTGGTTGAGAAGCCCTTAGATAGAAATCAACTAAGTCCCTGTCAATTTTTGGATGTGGATGAGGGAACTCAGCAATGTTGTCAAAGGCATGGAATACGAACGCCTTTCGGGTTAGTGGCATGTCGAACTGAGAATCGACAGTGTTAGAATGATCTAAAGAGATCACCGGTTCTAGCCACAAGATGTTGGGTGTTTCGATGGCTTCTTTCAGTAGCTTCTCAAGAGTCCAAGGAGGAAAAAGAGTTTTCCTGCTCTCGAGAAGGTCGTGAGCTTCTTTTTGTCTTCTTTCGGCTTCTTCAGCCTCTCTAGCTACACGAGCACTGATGTCTGCATCTTTATCTCGACCCTGTCTCTTCAAAAGGTCGGCAATAGTCTCCTTATCATCATCGTCGCTCTCCTCAACAATTTTCTTGCCCTTATCTTTCACACCGGAACTTGAGGCTTGGCCTACTGGAGGAGGTTCGGTTGTGTGAGTTGATGTTGAAGTAGGAGGCGGTTGAGACACATTCTCTTTTTCTCCCCCTTGTTTCGGAATGGACACGAAATCAAGGAGCCCTTCAATTTTGCTCAGTAGGGAGAGGGCAGGAGAGACCTTTTCCACAAGGTCACGCCTCACAGAGTAGTTGAGGATCGGGTCATGTGCTTCCAGGATGTTGGATATAGATACGTGGACATCCGAAACACATGAAGAAATTATCTCTCTTTCAGATCGAAGAGACTCAATCTCATGTTGAGAATTGGAGAGTTGAATACTCTTGACCTTAAGAGCGGTAGTCTTCCTTGCAAGAGCATCCATGAGGGAGTTCTCAGCAGCTAAGTCTTCTTGAAGCTTGGAGAGGCGCTCCTCAATGGTTGTTTTGAAAGCTGAGTTGTCGTCTGATAGAGTTTGACAAAGAGAAGCGAACGACTTCAGCTCTGATGCAACGGATGTAGCCAGTTGGTTGACAATTGGTTCCAGCGATGTTTTGGTGGCTGCAACAGTTTCCTGTAAAGATTGTAACAGGGAAGAAGCATCAGTAAATAGTTTATCGACTTTTTCGGTCGCTGCCTCACAGGCTTTGGTTGAGGCATCAATGGCTGCAGTGGCGGAATCAAGAGAAACTTGATGAGCTTTGGAAAAAGCATCAACAATTTTCTGAATGGCAACTTTAGAGATGGAGGACTGGGATGTAGAAGATGAGGCGATGAGCGAATCGATTTTATCGCGAAGCTCCTTGAGATGCTTCTTGGTAACGGGAGCATCGTCATCGTCATCACTCTGAACTTGAAACGGACTATAGTAGACCGAATCAAAGGTCATGTCCTCTCCACCGAGGAATGGTTCTTCACTCTCTGCTGCATGAGCAGGAGATGATGGTGGTGGTGAAGCTGGAGGTTCGGTAGTAAAGGTAGGTTCGGGTTGGGTGGTGTGTTCGGTTGTTGGTGTGGGTTCGGGTGCTGAGGTGGATTTGGGTGCATCAGTATGAACCCCCGTATCAGATACGTTGGTTCTTACTTTTACAATGGTGGTGGTTGCTTCGGTAAAGATGGGAGGTGGTACTGGGATGGAGGTGGATGGTATTTGAGTGGTGGAAGTTATGGGGGGGAATAGAAATGAGAATTGTAACTGGTGGAGAAGAAATTGGAGAAGTGGAAATATGAATCTCTGGTGTAGGGGAGCGTGGTGGAGTGTTACCATGAGGAGATCCGTCAGAATCAAAACCCTCTTCCTCAGATTCGCTTGAGGACGAAGCGATGATCAACTTTCGCTTAGGTTGGGTTTTTCGCTTCTTCATCGGAGGGGATTGGACAGCCTTGGTGGATTTTCTCTTCTTGGGAGATGGGCCTTTCGCTCCCATTGCAACCTGCTTGCCCTTATCAGTCTTCTTTCCCCTTGGGGCAGGCTTGTCAGCATCGTGAATTGACTTGAGCATCTCAGGAGTGAGCTCTCTCAGACCAGAGCGTCGGAACTCCTTGTATGTTTTTATAATCCGGCTGTCAGCAGGAACATCGCCGTACATCGATTCAGGGATTGAACCGTTGAAGGGAAATTTTGAGGCATCGGAGACAATGATCTTCGTGGTATGGAAAGTACCAATCGAAGACATTGGAGAACCTGCAACAATGGGGATGTTGTACTTGTCCATCACCCATTTAGTAACAAGAGTCCAGAAACGGGCGTATGAAATCTCAGAATGCCGAGAAGTTGAAGAGAGACTCTGAATAAGTTGTTTCCAAAGAACCGATCCGTAGTCCATATTGATTCCGTTGTAGATCCCGTACATAATCGAGAGAAAAAGACGACTTGCCCCGTCCGATCCAGCACTGCGTTCAGACAGCCCCTTGAACAGTACCGTAAATAACCCATTCCACTGAGGAGGCAGACACGATTTCTTGAATTTCGTGACTGTTGTGAGCACCTCAGTGTACCCCATGTTGTAGAACATATTGAAAATATGTCCCATTGGAATGGTTTCAGGGTTAACCCTAGATGAATCAGGTTCAAACCCTAATAATGAGCAGAATCTCTGCTTGGAAATTGATGCCTTGTGATTGAACACGTCGAAGAAAATCCGATCGACGACCTTGTCGTAGTGAGCAGTGGAAAATATCTGGGACAAGAACTCCATGGGAACTGCTTCAGCTCTGGTGAGAGCAGGAGCAATCGGTAAGTACTTCAGGCATTCGATTATCGGGAACATGAAAGCGTCGTATGCATGAGGAGTAAGATCAATGATCAAACTTGCTGGGGACGAATCGGCAAGATGTGTGAAGTAGCATGAACTGATGAAGAATCCGCCATTGTTGTGAAGAAGATGGGAGAGATGATGAACAGTAGAGTGTTTGAGGGTTTTCTTGCTCTCTGGAAATATGGGTGCAGTAAAGAGGTAAACAAAGGTTTAAATTACCTTTTATACTGTGAGTAGAGGAGAGAGAAGAATCTTTCCCAAATCTTCGAGTGAAGTACGAAGAGTTTTTTGGAAGCGATTGACGCGTGACAGTTGGTAATGCCGATGATTACGCATGAGAGAGAGTGTCAGTCCCGATTTACATGCCTTCCCATCATGCGCCATTTTTAGATGAAACGGTTCTAATTCGCACGCCTGGCCTTCTAGCGCCGTTTGAAATCAAATCGATTTGACTCCCGCCTGAGTCAACATTTTATCATCTTATCCTTTTAGAGTTAACGACATCTTTAAAGCAAAATTACCCACGTGGATTAATATTAACCACAACCCGTTTATAACTGCCAATCCCATTAAAATGCCTTGTAACCAATGAAATCAGAACTCTGGAAAATCAAAAAGATTTTCGTGCTTAGTGTGTAAAAGAAAAAGAAATAAAGCAACACATTTGAGGGATTATGTGATGTCAATAAAGACATGAAACATTGGATCCCGGGCACGAATCTCTTCCTTCAAAGTCAAGAGAGACCTTAAAGTGTTTGTGTGGTTTCCCGTTGAATAACAATCAGACACTTATTAATAAGTGTTGAAAGGCTTCTTTTAATTAGGCTTATTTGGGTGGCTTTAGCTTCAATTCAGAATTCCTGATCTTGATATAAGACAGAAAACGAACGAAGTACTTGTGAGACCAATGTAGTCCGTCAATTTCATAAAAATCACTCAAAAGGAAATTAGAGATTTTACTTTGTATCCCCATGGATAAGTCCGTCAATTCATTAGTGAAAGCTAGAGCAAATTTATTGTTCACCGTCAATGAATAATAGGTATTGAATTTTGGGTTTCACTTAGTACGTAATGACACGAAGCTAAGATCATAAACACATAAATTGTGTAACCATAAACCTCAGTGGTAATTTCTGAGAGTCTCAAGGGTTACGTTTATGAAGCGAATGAGATGGAAAAGTAGTGTAGATGGTGTAAAGAAACCAAAGTACCTCTGCTGTTAAAATATGGACCAAGCAGAAAACTCTTATCTCATGTGAGAAGAGAGTTAGGTAGCTTATGATTAGAATAAATATGAAAGCCTAATTGGAAAGATAAGGTTTGTTTGTACCAAGTCAGTAAGGCTATTATTCAGAATTAGGTGAGGTTTTGGACACATACAACAGCATGCTTCTAGGGACACTTAACTAGTGAAATGATTTCCCTACAAATAGACATACAAAAAAAAAGATAAAAAATAAAAAATATTTTTGGAGTTTTTGAAGTAAAGAAAAGAAAACAAAAAATATTTTTGGAATTTTTGATTTTTAAAAAAAAACTAAAAAAATGGAAATATTAAAAAAAAAATTGGAACCGAACCCGAGCGTTCGGTCTATTTCGGTTTTAAATTTTTTTTAGAACCAAACCCGAGCGTTCGGTCTATTTCGGGTGCCCAAAAAAAAATAAGTTGGTAAAAGAAAAGAACTTTGATAATAAGATAAATGAATTCTAGAAAATAATACAACATATTTACAACCAAAGAAACTACCTTTGAGTGATAAGCGAAGAGCAGATGATACGGACGAACCCGAGCGTTCGGTCTATTTCGGTGCACCAGAACAAGACCCGAATCCGAACGTTCGGTCTATTTCGCTTCCAACTTTTGAGCTTGAGAAGTAATCTTTGGTACTGACTCCGATTCCATCATTCCTAGCCCTTGTAGAATTTTGTTGAAAGATGCTTTAGGAAGAGCTTTGGTGAAGATGTCAGCCAGTTGATCAGTGGTTCTAACAAAGTGAATTTTGACGTTCCCATCTTCCACATGATCCTTTATGAAGTGATACCTCAATGCTATATGCTTGGTCTTGGAATGTTGCACTGGGTTATGATAGATCCTAATTGCACTTTTTGAGTCGCAATATAGTGGGATCTTTTTCATATTGAGTCCATAGTCCCGAAGCTGGCTTTGAATCCAAATCACTTGAGATGTATAGGAGGCAGCTGCGATGTATTCTGCTTCAGCGGTAGATAGAGATACACAAGTCTGTTTCTTTGATTGCCAGCTAACCAACTTCCCGTCTAGGAATTGGCAACCTCCAGTGGTGCTTTTCCTGTCTAGTCCACAACCTCCAAGGTCTGCATCTGAGTAGGCTTGAACGAAGAAGCATGAGTTTGATGGATACCATAAACCGAGAGAGGTGGTTCGTTTCTGATACCAGAGTATGTTTTTCACAGCAAGCATATGAGGTTCACGAGGATTCGCCTGAAATCTAGCACAGTGACAAACAGAAGACATTATATCAGGCCTGCTAGCAGTAGGGTACATTAAAGAACCAATCATCTGACGATATAACGTAATATCGACTGCCGGTTTCTCCAAGGATGGTGTAAGCTTGGTGCCGAATACCATTGGAACTTTAACTTTTGAGTCTCCCATCATGCCAAATTTAGCAAGAAGAGTCTTGGTGTAAGCTTCATGGTTGATAAAGATGCCTTCGGGTCCCAGTCTAATATTTAAACCATGGAAAAAGTTAATCGAACCCATTGAGCTCATTTCAAATTTAGTCTCCATCAGCTTTCTGAATTCAGCTGTTAAGCTAGGATTCGTTGAGCCAAAGATGATGTCATCGACATAGATTTGAACAATCATAAGGTGGTTACCTTCCTTCTTACGAAAGAAGGTTGGGTCAATCGAACCTTGTTTGAATTTTGACATCTTTAAAAACTTGGTTAGCGTTTCATACCATGCCCTAGGTGCTTGTTTTAGACCGTAAACCACTTTGTCCAGAATATAGCAGTGATTGGGATACTTTTCATTGACAAATCCCGGAGGTTGCTCCACGTAAACGGTTTCTTCAAGTTCTTCGTTCAGAAAGGCGCATTTCACGTCCATTTGGTAGACCTCAAAGTTTTTGTGTGCAGCGTAGGCCAGAAATATTCGAACAGATTCCAACCTCGCTACCAGAGCAAAAGTTTCCTCATAATCAATTCCTTCCTCCTGGCAGTATCCTTTCACCACTAGACGAGCTTTGTTTCTAATCACATTGCCTTCCTTGTCCATTTTACTTCTGAAGACCCATTTGAGACCAACAACTAAGGCGTCTTTAGGAGTTGGAATGAGGCGCCAAACCTTGTTTCTTTCGAACTCGTTGAGTTTGTCTTGCATAGCTTGAACCCAGTCAGAGTGATCAAGAGCAGTATTAACTGTCTTTGGTTCAACTTTTGAGACGAAAGAATTGAACATACAAAACTCTACTTTGGAGAATAGAGATATTTGCTTTGCCTTCAGTTGAGATCGGGTCAGGACCTTTTCAGAGACATTACCCACTACCTGAGATACAGGATGATCTCTGGTCCACTTAACAAGAGGAAGGTAATTTGGATCATAGGATGGATCCAATTCAGCATTCACCATTTCTTCTAATTCAGATTTGCTATCATCGTCGTAAAACACATCGGCATTCTCCCCCTCGATTGATGAGCTTCCCGGTGTAGCTGGACTTTCTGGAGCTACAAGACGTTCGGGTGGTGTTGGGCTTTCGGGTGTAGTTGAGCTTTCGGGTGGAACTGGAATGGAATTCTCCCCCTCAATTTGTGAGCTCGGTTGTTTTGAAGAAGGTGGATTCTCCCCCTCAACTGAAGCACCATGCTTTGGAGGTTTGTTTGGAACATGTTCTCCTTCACCCATTCGTTTGGCGGCATCTTCGACGATTTGCTTCAGATGGTCGACTTTATTGACTGTTGCCTTCGCTTCCGAGAGAGTTGCTTTCTCTAGTTCATCGAATAGTTCTACAAACTGTTCAAACAAATTAGCAATCGAGGCCGTGACTTGACTTGTTTGAGTGAAAATCTCTCCAATTGCTTCTTCAGTGGCCTTTAGCTTCTTGACGTAGCTGTCATTGAAAGTCACATAATACGTTTCTTCGATCTTCCTCGAACGCTTATTTAAAACCCGGTATGCTTTTGAAGTGAGTGAGTATCCCAGAAAAATTCCTTCATCAGCTTTAACATCAAACTTGTTACGATGTTCTTTAGAGTTGAAGATGAAGCATCGTGAGCCGAATACATGGAAGAATTTTACGTTCGGCTTCCTGTTGTTGATGATCTCATAAGGAGTAAGTGAAAAATGCTTGTTGAGATAGGACCTGTTCTGTGTAAAACATGTTGCAGCAATAGCATCAGCCCAGAAATATAAAGGTAGAGAAGAGAAACTTAGCATTGTTCGGGCCGCCTCACACAAGGACCGGTTTCGTCTTTCGACAATACCGTTCTGTTGAGGGGTGTAGGGAGCTGAGAAGTTGTGACTGGTTCCTTTTTCTGCCAAAAAGTTTTCAAATTCTTTATTCTTGAACTCTAGTCCATTGTCGCTTCTGATGTTGCGAACGACTTTCCTTAGTTGCACTTCAACCTGTTTAATAAACATTTTTAGCTTGAGAGTGGCCTCAGATTTGTGCTTCAGAAAGAACACCCATGTAAAACGTGAAAAGTCATCAACAATAACAAGAGTATACGTGCTACCACTAATGCTTTCGATAGATGATGGACCACATAAGTCAATGTGAAGTAACTCAAGCGGTTCAACAACTTTAGTCTTTATAATGGATGGGTGACTTTGACGACTCTGCTTCCCCATTTCACATGCAGCACACAAATGTTCTCAATCAAACTTGAGCAATGGAAGACCCCGAACATGACCTCTGGTGACAAGCTTGTTGATATCCTTGAAGTTGAGATGGGATAGCCTTCGGTGCCACAACCAGCTTTCGTCAGAATGAGCTTTGGATAACAGAGAGATAGCTGGATTTCCTTTGATAGGTTTGAGATTGAGAGGAAACATTTCGCCTTTGCGTTCTAATTTGAGAATCACCCTTTTTGTTTTCTTCTCTATGATTTCCGAACCCTCATCGTCAAATGAAACTTTAAGACCGGTACCTCCAACAAGCTGAGATACACTGATGAGGTTATGCTGTAGCCCTTCAACGTACGCCACCTTTCTTATGGTGAAGTCACCATTGGTTATCATACCATAACCCTTTATCGTTCCATATGAGTTGTTCCCGAACTTGACATTCCCACCATTCTGAAGAAATTGAAATTCCCTTAGCTCCTCCTTCCTCCCTGTCATGTGACGTAAGCAGCCACTATCAATATATCATTCTTCGTCGAACTGCTCGTCACTTATAACCTGTAAAAATTAAGCATATTTAGGAACCCAAAGTTTCTTGGGTCCACGTGAGCCTTTCACAGGAACAGGAATGGTAAGAGAAACATCAACAAGATATGTTCTTTTTATTAAAGTTGTTTCATCTTTCTTCTTAATGGTGTACACTTTCATTTTGTTAGGATTAGTTACAGTCGTTTTGGTTTCAGGTTTTGGCGTTTGGGCCTTGGACTGCTTTCGGTCATTCTTGACTGTGGAAACCTTCGATTTTCCTTTCAGATCCTTTGATGAATTTGAACTTTGAGCAGGAATAGAATTAGGTTTAGAATGAGAAGTATTAGAATGAGAGAATTTGGACTGAGAATGTTTCCTGACGTGAGTTTCTAAGTGACCCTTTTGTTTTTGATCATTAGAGGGACCGAACCTTGAACTTTGGTAGCTTTTTCTTTCGGAACCTAACCTATGCTTTCGGTTGCTGGTGCTCTCTGAACCGAACTTGTCCTTTTGGTTGTTGTTGCCCTCTTGCGGCCTGACAACACTTTTCTCTGACTTTGAATTTTTGTCATGATAAGAGAAATGGGCATTTTGAGATCGCCAAAACTGCTTTCCCTCTAAGAGATTCTTTTTGTATCTCAGATTCCTTTGCTACTTTTGATCCTTCACTTGTTTCGGCTGTTTGTGGATGTTAGCCTTTTGCTTCTGCTTCTTGTCAGCCGGTTCACTTCTCACAGATGATGTTTCGCTTGTGGAAGTAACTTCTTCTACAGGAACTTCTTTTGTACCACTAGTGCTTGGCACGTCGAAGTTGTCAAGCTTGTTCAGTGGCTCTGGAACATATCTGCCTTTGGTTTTCCAGGACGTTCGCTCTGACAGACCAACAGTTTCGTCAGCGTTATCTATAGGAGCAGACCAGAAAAACTCATCACAGCCATCTGCGTTATCTTCGTTCACTATGGCAGTGAGTTCGGCTGTTTGATGATCGGTTACTCCTGTGACCTTATATACTTGATTTGGTGTTGTCCTCACATTTTGGTATACAACAGCCTTTTCTTCTAGAATCGGGGACTTATTTTGGGACAAACAAGCAAACTCCACAGAATTTTCAGAAATAAGATTTTTGTGGTTTTCGGGTTCGCTCTTGACAAACTCAGAACAGTCGACTTCATCCTCTATAGAAATTACGCTCATATCATCATCCTCATTAAGCTCAGACGCGTTTTAAACATCAATTTTATTTTTTGAGCTCAAGTTGGCATTCAATGAGTCAAATTTTTGTATGGTTTCGGTCCTTAGTTTCAGTTTGTCGTTTTCATCCAAAAGGTTTTTCAGCATGTCCTTATGGTCCTTGGACTTTATAAAAGATTCGATTTTGTCCAGTCCATACATATAGGTGGGATTTACATCATCAGACGAAACAACACTTTCGCAGTTATATGCCTCAGCATCGATTTCATCCTCCTTAAACTCAAGGAAGGGCAAAATCATGCGATGAAGTTTCTGCCCTATTTCACAGTTCAGATGCAGTTGAGTGATGTTAGCATAAAGACGTTTAGCAATTAAACAAAAAACATTTCTTTGTTTCAAAAGTTTTAAATTGTCTCTTTGTAAATAAATGTTTTCGTCCTTAGACTTAATCAGCTCTGACTCCTTCAGCTCTATCCACATCCTCCGTTCCTCACTCTTGGATGACACCCTGCTTATTTGGTCAATTAGGTTAGAATTGGTGACCCTTGTTTGAGTTAAACAACTATCCAAATTTGAGATTCTTGAATCTAAGCTATTTAATTCTTTTTCATATGATTTATGTGGGACTTTGAATGAAACAAAAAGAGATTGTACCTTCTTGATCAATTCATCAAGCTCATTGATCTGCACACTGAGAGGTTTTGCTGTGAAGCATAAGTCATCTCGCTCCTTGGTGTCCTCATTCCCACTGTCTGTATTGTATCCCCTCATGTGAGATACATCAGTCACCATCAAACACTTTCCACTGCTTTCGTCACCTCTTGCCATATACTCCTTTCCATGAGTTGGCTTCCTAACTTCATCATCCTCTGAGTCGGTTGACCACACCTGCACCCCACCGAACTCATCATCCTCTGCCGAACCCTGTACAATAAGAGCATTCATAGAAGGGTTAGTAGCAGCTTTCTTCCTCTTGATCTCTTCCAGCTTTTTCATCAACATAGCCACTTCATCTTTCTCCTCATCCTTTTCTGCCATTTTCTTCAGAACGCAATCTTTGGCATAATGGTTCTTTCCTCCACAGTAGTAGCAGTTGACGCCAGAATCTCCTTCAACCTTCACCTCTTTCTTTGGTTCTTCTGTCTTTGGTTCCTATCTAACCTTTTCAGAACTATAGCTTCCCTTCCAATTTCGGTTCTTATTGGTAGGGAATCTTTTCTTGATAAACCTCTTTGGATTAGACACCATCATTGCATAATCTTCAGAAGTAAGATCATAGTCTTCTAGGTTCAGATCTTCATCTTCTACCACATTTTTGCTTTTAGACAGGAGGGCTAATGAACCCAAACTTGAGACCACATTCGTCTCTTGCATGACAATCTTTTCTTGGGATTTTAAAATTCCCATCAACTTTGCCAGCGAATAAGACTTGAACTGCTCATGACCTTTGACTGTAGACACAACAGCTCTCCATTCAGGTCTTAGGCCATTCAAAAAGGTGACCTTCTGTTCAATCAGTTTCCTTTCTATATCATGTTTGATCATCTTGCTAAGAAGATGATTGAAGAGATCGAATGTCTGAGTGACAGTTTCATCAGAATTCTGCTTAAATTCACTAAACTCAGACAACAGCAACGTCTGAATGGAATGCTCCAAATCTTCATCTGTGGAATAAAGCTCTCGCAACCTATCCCATATTTCTTTAGCGGTACTGCAGGAACTCACTAACCTGAATGTATCAGATTGAAGAGCGAATCGGATTAGTCTCAATGCTTTGATATTGCACTGAAACTTTTCCTTTTCGTCTTGAGCAACGTCTTTTACATCTTTTAACAGATCATTATATTCTTTCTGAGTTTTGATGATCTTTGATGTTCCTGAGTGAGCGAATGGTCAAGACACGATTGCTTCCCAAATAAGATATCCATTATCTTCAGATCTGATGACATAATCTTCAAAATGATGCGCCCAGACTTCATAATCTTAGGTGTAAAGAATAGGAATCTTCTTCGTTGAACCAATGTTGTTTGAGATGTTGATAGGATTAGATTGAGACTCGTCCATGCTTGATCGTTTAACCTGTTTGAAAGATCAGACTTGTAATATGTAATATTAGGGCAAAACAAATAAATGCTGAGTTACGTCAATTATGGAATGACGGCTCAATAAATATCAGTTAATGCAGAATAACCCTAATCGTAAACTCTTTCATAGAAAAGATGTGTATGGATTACACAGACTCCTGCTCTGATACCAATTGATGAGTTATAAAAACTCTTTGATCGATTAGATCTTCGTAACAGGTAAGTAAAAATCGTAAAAGCAGTGAAACAAAACACAAATATGGAACACAATGAGTCGAATGATTAGATTACTCAATCCTCAGCAGAGCTCGACTAAGAACTTCCGCTGTAGAGGATTCTAGGGTTACAAAACAAGAACGATGAACAATCTTGAAAAATACTTCTCTATTGTTACTAATCCTCTCGTTCTAGGATGCATGCAAGCATCAATTTATAATAAACCCTACAAAACTCACGGATGGACAGGCCCATACCGGAGATAAACATTGGACTAGCTAACGAGCCCAATAGACGCAACACTAAGCTGGACCTAACATTTAGGTTTGTTTTAGAAATTTGATTAATTTCGTATTTGTGATTTCTACTCTATTTTATTATAGGAAAAAAGAGTGAAAGCCTTAACGACTTATTGGATTTTTCATTTTCGTATATGATTTCTTCACTGTTTCATAAATTAGATTTGGGTTTTGTTGTTTCTGAAATCAGATTTGGGTGAGCTAATTCGAAATTTGTGTTTATTAGGTTTGTTTCAGAAATCTGATTTATTTCTTATTTATTGGATTTTAAATATGATTTCTCCAGTGTTTCTGAAATCAGATTTGGATGATTTCTTTATTGTTTTCTTCAAGTTTAATCTTTGAAATCAGATACTTCTCTACAGTTTCAGCAATCATATTTGTATATGATATTTCAAAAATAAGATTTTAAGATTTTGGTGAGTTAATTTTGAAATTTGTTTGTTCTCAATATTTGTTGTCAAAATATCATGTCTAAACTTGTGTGATATTATTTATGTGATTTGAAGTAGGAGCTTATATTTTTGACTTTGTTGATGGTGTCGGTTATGGTTATTTCCACGGAAAGAAGTATTTTAAAATTGAAGCTTTTGAAATCGTATCTTCGTAATACCTTGATTCAAGAGAGATTGAATAGATTACCAATTTTAAGTATCGAAAATGATTTTTTTACAAAATATTGATTATTGTAAAATAAGAGATGTTTTAGCAAAAAATACATGAAGATATTGTTTTAGGTGATTGTTGTAGGTTTTTGTTTGATCAAAAAGTTTACTGCATTTTTTATTTTATAAATCTTATATATATATATATATATATATATATATATATATATATATATATATATATATATATATATATGTTTTCTCTATCGTACTGGACATATATAAGTTCATAAATTTTTTATCTTGCCCTAGGTAGTAAAAAACAATGGACCAGCCATGCATACGTGAAATGAAAAATATGTCCTTCATTACTTCATTTTTATTTATTTATTTAGATTTGAAAAAATAGATATCATAAATCCACTCTTTCACTCTCTTTAAAAAGAGCATGCATACCTCCCTCCTTTTCTCTCTCTCTCTCTCTCTCTCTCTCTCTCTCTCATACAAAACACATATACAAAACTGCACTCTCTTTAAACGTCGACCAACGAAGAAACCACCACCAATTTCCCTCTCTTTCTCTCCCTCTCTCATACACAGAAACCACCACCACTACCAATAAAAACCTACCCATTTCTCTAATAAATCGACTTCATTCTCTTCCCTATCATTCTTTCTCACACTCTTAAACTTGATGTTTTCTTACCATAAACTATATATCAAAACTAAGGTAAACAAGAAAACAATGTTATCCCCTTGGTTCATCAACATTCGCCGCATACCATGATGATAATCAAAACTATCACCACCCAGTTCCTCATCTCTCATAAGCATAAACACAAACATGTATAGCACATTCTAATTTTTGTGCATATTTTTGTTTTCACAACTTAAAAAATGAAAGATCCAAACCCATTTCATAATCAACGAGAAAGGAGTGGCAGAACGCCAACCTTGTATATCCATTCTAGCCACCATAATCAGTCGCCATCTCCATTCTTCATTAGCCTCTACCCTTGGTTATTTCCATAACATAACGCCACCATAACAACCCCATGTTTTCAAACCGCAACACAAAATAATATGTAAGAAGGGGCTTTGGAAAACCATCGTCATCATACCACCACCACCACCTGTCAGATCTGCATTACCAAAAAATTCCTACCCCAATTGTCAGAGAAGACAACCGGTCAACCTCTTCTCCCCGAATCAAGAACAAACCTGGAACTACAACCAATATCAAAACATGCAAATCTTATCATGATAAAAAACTGTAACGCCTGTGTTTCCGGGCTTGCCATTTTTAGCAATGTAATAGTCTAGGTTAACCTTTGTAACCCGTTTTGAAATAATAAGAGTGTATTATTTGAGTAGTATGTGTTTTGTGCTTAATTGCTTAATTATGTGGTTTGATTAATTAAGAATAAAAATAAGCGTCAAAATTTAAGTGTAAAATAAACTTAATATCTTTGGATAATGTTGTAGTAGTTGAAACGAGGTTTCCGAATATATATAGAACGCCCAAATCTGACTTCGTATGAGAAAGCTATCATTTATCGAAGTTTCGGCTTTACGGTATGCAGCCTGAAATACTCGATTTGAGATCGAGCGGTTTTTAGCCGAAGCGTTCTAAACGAGGATCGAAGGTCTCCTTGTTGGTATCGAGGCGATAAAAAGTTAGGCGAGAACAGACGTCAAACGAAGAAGTTATGAATTTATAACGAAGTTTTCTGTCACGACCTATTAAAAATAAATAATAAAAATAAAGTCGAAATTAGCCGACGGAGTCTAAACGAAAGTCGTAGAGCGTAGTCTCACCTTCGCGTGGATATAAAGAATGTCGAAAACGGAGTTCGTATGAAGAAGATATGAATTTCCGAAGTTTATTAATTAATTTGTATTTATTTTTAATTGGAAAATCCGGCATTATCCGAAGGGGAGTCAGCGGTCCGATCCGAAGTACGCCCCGCGTCTTCCGAGGATGTCGACACTCGCAGCAAGTGGCTTCGGATGACGAACGCAGTGACGATTTCGGACCTGTACGTCCCGCGTATGTGCGAGGGCAGCCGAGAGTTTTGTTCATTTTCTCTCTTCTCTCTCCCGTTTTGCATCATTTTGCGTGCCAGAAATACCCCGAAGCCCCGGTATTATTCTCGATCCCCGAGGCAAGTCCTGAGATCCCGAAGATCCCGAGAAGTGCGGTTCCTGAGCCGAAGCTCTGCCCGCAAGAAGTTTGATTTTTGTAGAGATCTTCCAGATCTGCTGAGGATTACTACTTCTACAAGCCGTAGTGTTGTTTGATGGTCTTCTGATCAAGTGAGTGTATACTACTTTTCATAAACACGATAATAATACAAGTATGGTTCGAGTGTATTAAGTATATTATTGTTTATATGTGTGATTGTGTAGATACTTTCTTCTAACGCATGATTATGAAGTATTTTATACGAAATACGTATTATGTGTAGAATTTGTTATTATGTGTGTGAATGTATGTTCACCCTCTTCCATCTCATAGATCTGAATTGCTTTCTATGAAATACGTGTTACGTGGGTATGCCTCATCTGTTATGTGGAATATATATTGAATGAAAATGATATACAGGTTTCAAACTATGTATGAAAGTATATATTGTATCTACTAATATGTTGGGTAGAACATGGGTAGATAGTTGGTGGGTAATAAACAGATGATAGGCCTCGATGTTGTTGTTGTTGTTGATCTAGTTATTCAGCGGAGTATGAATAACGACCACGGACTCTTTCCAGACAGTCCAGTGGAACACTAGCAGGTTCATAACCTGTAGGTGTTGTGAACGATGTGTTCACCGGTGTACTCTATCCCCCTCATGGTTGCCTTTAGGATATCTATTGCTGAGGAAACCCCTTCGCAGTGATGTCCGTCCCGATGAAAATCCTAGATTAGGTCCCTTAAGATAGATGTTATTTTAGGGACGTAAAGTGAGGATAACGGGAATGGGTAATCGGGATAGTGATTGGTTAGTGAAATTAAATATAATTTATTTATTGTAGGTTGAAAACCCTATATGCTCACCAGGCTCCCAAGCCTGACCCACTCAGTTTTATTTGTATTACAGGTAGTGGCGCAAGGGCATAAGATGGTTGAATCATCAAGTTGTTTTGTTTACAAGTCTGTATATGTATATATTTGTTGAATGACTTGTAATGTTATCGTTTATGCTTTATGGTCTGTATCGGAACATGACATCCCAAGTTTTGATTATATAATGAAAATGCATCTCTTGATGAAATGCTTTGATAAATATTATTTTATCATGTTTTGTTTTGGGAACAAATTCCGCAACTCTTTCAAATCAAAAGGATTTACTCTGAAATTATTTAAAAGCATAAATGAAAATCGGTCTTTTCTAGCCGAGATTTTGGGGATGTCACAGTTGGTATCAGAGCATTAGTTTAAGCGAACTAGGAATTTGTAGGATTTCTAGACTTAAACTTAGAATGCTAAGTGGAATTGTGAGTTGTGTGTCTGTTGAATTTTAGACACGAGCACTAGTTTATTTTAGGAAAGTTGCCTAAAATGCTTTTATGTGCTAAATGTTATATGTTGCCATATATGATATTAATTGTTCGGATCTACGGTCTGTTGCCGACCGGATCTGAAAACCTTATGTGTGTAGGATTCTAAGCGTATGTCTACGGTATTAGAACTAGCATGTGAACGTTTCGGAGAAATAAGGATGATTTGAATATCTATCGTGAATGAGGATCTAATTTCACCTTATTCGGTGTGTAGATCAAAAATGGTGAGAACAAGGAGTGGACTTGGAAACGCGGATGAAAACAGGAATCAACCGCCAGTGATTGAGCAAATACCCGTTGTAGCAGCAACACCATAACCAATAACAATGGCTGCGGTGCAAGCCATGATTCGGGCTATGCTAGCCGAACAAAGGGAGGAGATGCGACAAATATTGCATGATGATAGGGATGAACCTATCATACCTATTGAGGAACCCGAATTGATCCTTGAGCAATCGGAGGAAGGGAACAATAGTCGCATTATGAGTCAAGTTGGGACTCAAGGAGAATGAAAGAACGATCTGGAAAGGAGAAACAACAAGGATGGGCGAATGTACAAGAACTTCTTGGCCGCCAAACCGCCAAGTCTTTCTGGAAGCCCAAAGCCTGTTGAGATAATGGATTGGATCTCCGAAATGGAGATGATATTTGAAAGTTGCGACTGTAGCAACAAACAGAAGACCGTCTTTGTGGTTAGACAACTGAAGACTGGAGTCTTGAGTTGGTGGAAGTTGTTGGCAGATACTATGCCATGAGGAGAAGCCCTGAAAATGTCATGGGAGGAGTTCTTGGAGCAACTAAGGGTGCAGTATTGTTCAGAAATAGATCTGATTGATCTGAACAATGAGTTCCAAAACTTGAAGAAGGGGAAGATGAGCATAGACGACTATGCTACTGCATTTACTGAGAAAATGAAGTTGTTTCCGTACCTAGTGCCAACGGAACTCTCCAAGATAGAGAGGTTTGCTAATGGATTGCCTGCCGACTTTGGTCCGACAGTCAAGATGGCAACTACTCTGAAAACGGCTGTTCGTGCAGTTAAGAATGTGGAGGCCCAGCAGAAGAAAAAGGGTCTGGAAAGGATAGATGTTGGTGAAAAGAGGAAGTTCGATGGAACTTCAGGGTCCAACAAGAAAAACAAGTTCTCGAAGTTTGGTTCGAGGGGAGGTGGAGGCGAAGCGAAATGGTGTGATAAATGTAAGAAGAAGCATCATGGAAGATGTGAGGTGGCGAACACATGCTACAAGTGTGGAAAGCCAGGGCACTATGCCAATGAATGTACCCTCACTAAGAAAGTTTGCTATGGTTGTGGTGAGGAGGGACACATGTCGAGGGACTGCCCGAAGAAGAAGGGGGCAGCTAGACCCAACATTCCACCAAAGCCAAAGGCGAGAGCATTCCAGATGACACTGGAAGCTGCTAAAGATGAAGCTGATGTCGCTTCAGGTACCTTTCTCGTTAACGAATTGCCTGCCCAAATTTTATTTGATTCTAGAGCCAACTACTCCTTTATATCGCATGAATTTGGTAGAAAGCTAGCTTTGCCTGTTGTTAGACTAGATGATGCCTTATTAGTCGAAGTTGCTAGTGGCAAGTTTGTACCTGTTAGCCATTGTATGAAAAACATCTTAATTGATCTGAATGGGAATAAGTTCCACGAGGAATTATTGCCTATAGAACTTAACGGTTTCGACATCGTATTGGGAATGGATTGGCTTAGCGCCAATGACGCCAAAATTTTATGCAAGAAGAAAATAGTCAAAGTAAACCCGCCTGGGAAGGATTCATTTATGGTGTATGGGGACAAACGCAGAGTGAAATCTGGAATCATTTCTCTAATGAAAGCCAGAAAGTGTTTGACCAAGGGATGTACATCATATCTAGCATTCGTGATTGATGCTAAGAAGGAAAAGAAGGTGATGCATAATATTCTAGTTGTGTGTGATTATCCGGAAGTATTTCCTGAAGATCTTCCTGGATTACCGCCTGGTCGACAAGTGGAATTCCGTATTGACTTGTTGCCAGGAACAACGTCAATTGCGAGAGCACCTTATCGATTAGCACCGACGGAGATGAAGGAGCTAATGATGCAACTTCAGGAGTTATTGGACAAAGGTTTCATTAGACCTAGTTCATCACCCTGGGGAGCTCTGGTGTTATTTGTAAAGAAGAAAGATGGAAGTATGAGAATGTGCATCGATTATAGAGAGCTGAACAAGGCAACAATAAAGAATAGATATCCGTTGCCAAGGATTGATGACATGTTTGATCAATTGCAAGGTTCGAGCTATTTCTCGAAGATCGATCTAAGGTCAGGATATCATCAGCTGAAAGTAAGAGAGCAGGATATAGAGAAGACTGCATTCAGAACTAGATATGGACACTACGAGTACTTGGTTATGTCGTTTGGACTAACCAATGCTCCTGCAGCATTCATGGATTTAATGAATAGGGTTTGTAATCCTTTCCTTGATAAATCTGTGATAGTGTTCATAGACGACATTCTGATTTATTCGAAAAGCCAAGAGGAGCATGGCAGACACTTGCGAGAAGTGTTGGAAGTTTTGAAGAAGGAGAAGCTGTATGCTAAGTTCTCCAAATGTGATTTTTGGATTCGTGAAGTCCAATTCTTGGGTCACGTGGTCAACCAAGAAGGGATAATGGTTGATCTAGCAAAGATTGAAGTTGTGACAAAGTGGGAGCAACCGAAGAGTCCCACGGAGATTCGAAGCTTTTTGGGATTAGCTGGATATTACCGAAGGTTTATCCAAGGTTTTTCTTCGATCGCTAGTCCATTGTCAGCTTTGACCCACAAAGGAGCTACTTATGCTTGGAGTGATAAGCATAAAGAAGCGTTCGAGAAGCTAAAGAAGAAGCTATGCGAGGCACCGATACTTTCTCTACCCGATGGATTTGAAGACTTTGCCGTTTATAGCGATGCGTCTGGGGTTGGATTGGGTTGTGTTTTGACCCAAGGAGAAAAGGTGATAGCATATGCGTCTCGACAGCTGAAAGAGCATGAAAAGAATTACCCGAGTCATGATTTGGAGTTGGCAGCGGTAGTTTTCGCTCTGAAAATATGGAGGCATTACCTCTATGGCACGAAGTGCAAACTTTTCACTGATCATAAGAGTCTCCAATATCTCTTTGGTCAGAAGGAATTGAATATGAGGCAACGACGCTGGCTGGAGTTACTTAAGGACTACGACTGCGAGATAATTTACCACCCCGGTAAAGCTACTGTTGTTGCTGATGCTCTCAGTCGGAAAGTCAATCTTGAAAGGAAAAGGCCAAGAGCGTTGAGAATTGAAGTTGTCTCGACTATTGTGGAAAGTATAAAGAAAGCTCAAGAGGAAGCTTCTGAAAAGAATGACCGAAAGGAGGAACGTTTGGGCAAAACGTTGGTGTTCGGTGTAAACAGTCACAGACTGAAGGTGTTCCAAGATCGGATTTGGGTACCTAAGTCCGGAGGAATTAGAGGTCTTTGATGGAAGAAGCTCACAAGACCATGTACTCGATTCATCCGGGTAGCACTAAAATGTATAGGGACCTGAAACCCTACTACTGGTGGCCGATGATGAAGCTTGATGTTGCAAAGTATGTGGCTGAGTGTGTGACTTGCGCGAGAGTAAAGACACAACATCAGAAACCGTACGGGAGTTTAGAACCTTTGCCTGTGCCAATGAGTAAGTGGGAAGACATTGCTATGGATTTTGTCACTAAACTGCCCAGAACAAAGAATGGTCACGACATGATTTGGGTGGTCGTTGATCGATTCACTAAGAGTGCGCATTTCATAGCGGCCAAGGAGAAATGGTCTATGGAAAAGCTTGCAAATTCTTACGTGAAGGAGATTGTGAGGCTTCACGGTGTTCCGTTAACGATTGTATCGGATCGTGATAGCCGTTTCACCTCGAGGTTTTGGAAAAGTCTGCAAGAGGAATTGGGTACCAAGTTATGTTTAAGTACAGCTTACCATCCGCAGACTGATGGTCAGAGCGAACAAACGATACAAACGCTTGAAGATATGCTGAGAGCATGTACTCTAGAATTCCTAGGTAACTGGGATGAACATTTACCTTTGGTAGAATTTTCCTACAATAATAGTTTCCACTCCAGCATTAAGATGGCACCTTACCAAGCTTTGTATGGACAGAAGTGTCATACGCCGTCTTGTTGGCTTGAGGCTGGTGAAAAGCAGTTTATGGGACCGGAGTTGGTTCATCAAACTGCTGAAAAGTTGAAAATAATTAGGGAAAGAATGTTAGCAGCTCAGGATCGTCAAAAGAGCTATGCTGACAATAAGCGAAGACCGATGACTTTTGAGGTTGGGGATTCGGTTTTGCTTAAAGTCTCACCGTGGAAGGGACTTATAAGATTTGGTAAAAGGGGAAAGTTGAGTCCAAGGTTTATTGGACCGTTTAAAGTTCTTCAGAGGATTGGGAACCAAGCTTACAAGCTCGAACTACCAGAAGAACTGAATGGAATTCATAACACTTTTCATGTGTGTTATTTGGGGAAGTTCATGGGAGAAGTTCCCGACATAATTCCAATTTCTGAATTGATAATTGATGAGAACAAAAGGTTGATTGAGGAACCAGAGGCAATTATTGACCGAAAGACTAAGAAATTGCGACGCAAGATGGTTGGGTTAGTGCTTGTCCGATGGAAACACACGAATGGGCCGAATCTCACCTGGGAGACGGAGAGTGACATGATGGGTCGCTATCTGCATTTGTTTGTTGATGTGTGATTCCGGGGACGAAATCATTCTAAGGTGGAGAGAATTGTAACGCCTGTGTTTCCGGGCTTGCCATTTTTAGCAATGTAATAGTCTAGGTTAACCTTTGACACCCGTTTTGAAATAATAAGAGTGTATTATTTGAGTAGTATGTGTTTTGTGCTTAATTTCTTAATTATGTGGTTTGATTAATTAAGAATAAAAATAAGCGTCAAAATTTAAGTGTAAAATAAACTTAATATCTTTGGATAATGTTGTAGTAGTTGAAACGAGGTTTCCGAATATATATAGAACGCCCAAATCTGACTTCGTATGAGAAAGTTATCATTTATCGAAGTTTCGGCTTTGTGGTATGCAGCCTGAAATACTCGATTTGAGATCGAGCGGTTTTTAGCCGAAGCATTCTAAACGAGGATCGAAGGTCTCGTTGTTGGTATCGAGGCGATAAAAAGTTAGGCGAGAACAGACGTCAAACGAAGAAGTTATGAATTTATAACGAAGTTTTCTGTCACGACCTATTAAAAATAAATAATAAAAATAAAGTTGAAATTAGCCGACGGAGTCTAAACGAAAGTTGTAGAGCGTAGTCTCACCTTCGCGTGGATATAAAGAACGTCTAAAACGGAGTTCGTATGAAGAAGATAGGAATTTCCGAAGTTTATTAATTAATTTGCATTTATTTTTAATTGGAAAATCCGACATTATCCGAAGGGGAGTCAGCGGTCCGATCCGAAGTACGCCCCGCGTACTCGTGTACGCCCCGCGTATTCCGAGGATGTCGACACTCGCAGTAAGTGGCTTCGGATGACGAACGCAGTGACGATTTCGGACATGTACGCCCCGTGTACGTGCGAGGCTCAGCCTCTATAAAAGACTTGCGAGGGCAGCCGAGAGTTTTGTTCATTTTCTCGCTTCTCTCTCCCGTTTTGCATCGTTTTGCGTGCCAGAAATACCCTGAAGCCCCGGTATTATTCTCGAGCCCCAAGGCAAGTCCCGAGATCCCGAAGATCCCGAGAAGTGCGGTTCCCGAGCCGAAGCTCTGCCCGCGAGAAGTTTGATTTTTGTAGATATCTTCCAGATCTGCTGAGGATTACTACTTCTACAAGCCGTAGTGTTGTTTGATCGTCTTCTGATCAATTGAGTGTATACTACTTTTCATAAACACGATAATATTACAAGTATGGTTCGAGTGTATTAAGTATATTGTTATTTATATGTGTGATTGTGTAGTTACTTTCTTCTAACACATGATTATGAAGTATTTTATACGAAATACGTGTTATGTGTAGAATTTGTTGTTATGTGTGTGAATGTATGTTCACCCTCTTCCATCTCATAGATCTGAATTGCTTTCTATGAAATACGTGTTACGTGGGTATGCCTCATCTGTTATGTGGAATATATATTGAATGAAAATGATATACAGGTTTCAAACTATGTATGAAAGTATATATTTTATCTACTAATATGTTGGGTAGAACATGGGTAGATAGTTGGTGGGTAATAAATAGATGAGAGGCCTCGATGTTGTTGTTGTTGTTGATCTAGTTATTCAGCGGAGTATGCATAACGACCACGGACTCTTTCTAGACAGTCCAGTGGAACGCTAGCAGGTTCATAACCTGTAGGTGTTGCGAACGATGTGTTCACCGGTGTACTCTATCCCCCTCATGGTTGCCTTTAGGATATCTATTGCTGAGGAAACCCCTTCGCAGTGATGTCCGTCCCGATGAAAATCCTAGATTAGGTCCCTTGAGATAGATGTTATTTTAGGGACGTAAAGTGAGGATAACAGGAATGGGTAATCGGGATAGTGATTGGTTGGTGAAATTAAATATAATTTATTTATTGTGGGTTGAAAACCCTATATGCTCACCAGGCTCCCAAGCCTGACCCACTCAGTTTTATTTGTATTACAGGTAGTGGCGCAAGGGCATAAGATGGTTGAATCATCAAGTTGTTTTGTTTACAAGTCTGTATATGTATATATTTGTTGAATGACTTGGAATGTTATCGTTTATGCTTTATGGTCTGTATCGGAACATGACATCCCAAGTTTTGATTATATAATGAAAATGCATCTCTTGATGAAATGCTTTGATAAATATTATTTTATCATGTCTTGTTTTGGGAACAAATTCCGCAACTCTTTCAAATCAAAAGGATTTACTCTGAAATTATTTAAAAGCGTAAATGAAAATCGGTCTTTTCTGGCCGAGATTTTGGGGATGTCACAAAAACCATCCCTCTCTAGATCAAAAAATCGAAAAAATCGGGCCCCATCAAGAAGGCATGACAAACGCTAGTGGTAGGGGAGATTGTTGACTGTGGTATTCTTGTTTATTGGTGGTGATAAACGTTAGAGTTACTAGAGCTCTTTCTTAGCCGGCGATGGGAAGGAAGGGGGATAAATCTGATGGGATAGAAGAGGCCTCTAGTGTGGGATAAGGGTGGAGATGATGAAGGTGGTTGGCAATGGATGGTGGTGGGGGAGAACGTTGATGGCAGGAGGAGGTGTTCTTATACTTTGTGTTTGTGTGTGTTTTTTAAAGAAGTGTTAGAGAGCGAGGGGGCCCTTATTTTATTTTTAATTAACTAAAAACATTATATATATATATATATATATATATATATATATATATATATATATATATATATATATATATATATATAAGGGGTTTAATAGTCTTTTTAAACTGACAGTGACCAAAAACAATTAAAAGATCAACATTTGGACCATGGATGCACCACCAAAACTATTTGGACTAAAACAAAAATTTTGTCAACCATATAGACAGGTTTTACAATTTTGTCTTTTATCTATCTTGATATTCATATAAAATAATAAAATACGATATATATATATATATATATATATATATATATATATATATATATATATATGAGAGAGAGAGAGAGAGCTAGGTTCAAATGTTTCTAGCAAGTATTGTGTTCCTAAATGTACCAATAACAAATTAGCAAAGAATTAACTACTTAATTAAATAAAAAAAGGTATTTTCGGTTTTTTGCACTTTCAATTAATGGTATCATTTAATAAAATCTCTACACTTAAGGAAACAAAATAAATACGTTTACCTAATATTTCTCTTATATCACATGATTGTTTTTCTTCTTCACCCCATTTTTAACACCCTAATTCTGATCTTGTGAGAAGAAGGAAGGTAGATCAAGAGGAGAAGAAGGAGATCCAAGATCTTTGTGGCATTTCAGAGTATAGTGAGGTATAACTCGACCCTTTTCTGTTTCTATGCTTTAATCCCCTTTGGAAAGCCATTAAAGCTATTCTTGAACCATTTCTTGGCTTGGTAGTAGCATAGAGGACTCATTGAGATGAATAGTCTTCGGATCTAGCTAGGTTTGAGTTCCAGAAGCTTAGATCTAGTACCTTTATGGAGCCATTTAGCATGAAAGCTCTAGATCTACTCTTATAGTGTGCTTTGAGCCTTAAAACCTTCATTTGATGTTATTTACACATAAAGTTGGAAACTTTACGTGTTACTCAAGCCCCAAGAACCCAGATCTATGAATGGAATGAATTGGTTTCAAGTAGAATCGAGTATATAGTGATTGCATGTATACGACTCGGCGAGTCGAGTCGCGAGTCCCCTGTTTTCCCCTTTTCGAGCTATGCCGAGTGGAACTAGTGAGTGAGAGCTGGACTCAGTGAGCTAGAGGTTTAGACTCACTCGTGGAAGAACTCGGCGAGTCAATGCCCTGACCCGGCGAGTCCAAGGCAATCTTCGAGACCCTTAGACAGAGATAGTGCGAGGCACCTAAAAGAAAATAATTATCCCCCAACCCAACTCCACCTCTCTCTCTCTCTCTCTCTCTCTCTCTCTCTCGGAAACGCAAAATGGGAGGGGACATACTTCTTAGTTCTTCATTCATCCTCCGTCTTCTTCTTCAACAAACTCACACTTGTATCTCCATAATTCCTTCTTAACTAACATCCTTTGAAAATTGCTTTCCAAAACCTAATCTTGATATGAATCGATTTCTGATGTGAACCTTAAACCTAAAATCGATTTCTGTATATGTAGGGCTAAGTTGATGAAATCCCTTTCATATCTTCATCTTAAACCAAAATTATATAGATAAATATTGTGATGATGTATTTAAAACCAAATTGTTTTGATATGGAAAAAGAATAAGATGATCGATATGTAGGAACAACAACAAGAATGAAGACGAAAAAAATACATTAAATCCAGAAATCGACATCAATCCACATTCAATGAATCCACACATATATGGGTTGCTCTGAAAAATGCTTTGAGGATACTTTAATGGGTAGTTAATGCTCCTCCACTACCAGAATCACCGAACCTTAGATCGGAAGTTGTTGATGTGTCGCCAGTGGTGCTTGTCGATTCTCAGGAGGTTGGAGATCCAGAGTGTATGTTCGGTAGTAAGAACAACTTGTCCTGGTGCTTTAAATCGCTTGATGGACAGATCTGAAGCAGAAATCCCTAACTGAAGAAAAAAGACGAAAACCCTAACCGAAGAACGAAGCCATCGTCGAGATTTGAAAAAAAAACCTCACTGAACAACATAGGCGATGAAAACACTACTGATGCCAACCTTCTTCCTTCGTTGACATAGCCACTTCCAGTTGGCGGCGTCGGAGGCTAGGGTTTTGCTAAGGGTTTTGTCGGCGATGAGAGAGATGGAGAAGACCCAGTTCATTACATATCTAAGGTTGGTGGTGTCGGATGCTAGTGTTTTTCCTACGAACATTACAGATCTTCACCTACCTTCACCATGAACACAAATTGCAGGCGGAGAAGACCCAATTCATCGGTTCTTCACTTTTTTTGGAGAATAAACTTTGTTATTTGACTTGCGTGAAGGGGAAAAAAGGGGACATATCTTGGTTCTTAAACAACTTCAAATCGATATCAATTTTGAGATTGAAAAACAATCCCATTCAATTTTTCCTTTTTTCTTTTCCTAATTGTCAGGTTGAATTTAGAAAGGGAAAAAGAAGTTGAAGAGAGGAAACGATGAATGACAAAACCATGGTGTGGAGAGAGAGAGAGAGAGAGAGAGAGAGAGAGAATTGGGGGATATTATTATTTTTTTCTTTTTATTTTTAAATTAAAATAGTATTTGAAAATTTTAAAAATATATATAAAAAGAAAGTAAAAGGGTATAACCATCTTTTCAAGTTTTTTTGGACAAAAAACACAGAAAAACCTTGATTTTGGACCTTCTATGTAAGTGAGAAACTTTTTGGACTCAATTCAAAGTTTTTTGAATACCATAGGGATCAATCTTGCAGTTTTATCTTAGAATGTCATATATTGACGGTGGTCTATACTTTTTGATATCTATGAATAGTATTGATTAAATTATAGTTTTTGTCCCTATAGTTAGCATAAATAGGCAATTTTGGCCTTACTTTGCAATTTTGACATTGATGGTCATTGTGTTTAGCAATTCCATCATGTTTAGTTCTTATCCTAGTTATAATCTAACAAAGTTTGTTAAATACAAGTTCTTTCTTTACCTTTTTCTTATTTTTGATAAAAGCATACAAATTATAGGACCATTTTTTATAACTCTTTACAAAACTCAAATAAAACTCTAAAACTATATTAGCAACCACCTTGTTTTTTCTCCGCAACCGCTAGACACTACAAGCTCCAGCCTCTTTAGTCACCATAACTACCTCTACCTTCCTATTGGCTACATCTCCGCCTTGGATCGCTCTAGCAAACACTAGGTGACACTCAACAATGGTCCTTACTTCCACCACCCCTATTTTCATCATTTCTCGCTTAGTCTAAAATCAATGATGTGATGATAGTGATATGGGTGGTGATGGTGATGCTTATTCTCGCTTGACTCTGAAATCACCGGAGAATAGCTGACTCTAAAAAATCCTACATCTAGATTGGAATCAGATCCAAAACCTATTTTTCTCTATCTTTCTTATCCTCCTCCTTCTCTCTTTCTTGTTCTGATTTGTTGGGGTTAGCTTGATACTAGTTAGGGTGGTGGTGGTGGTTTGGTTCCAATACTTTATTAGCCTTATTTTTAAGCATTTTTTCATATACATATTTATGTTGCTTTTCTTAGCGTTGGTATACAATATACTATGGTGGTAGCTTCTTAAATTTGGTATACAAAGTTTTAGTTAATTTTATTGTGGTTGGTTTCATACAATTAGTGGTATATAGTGGTATTTGTTGTTGATGTTCGTGGAAGTATTCAAGAGTGAAGCCATTAATTAATTTTATAATAATTTTCTAAAAAGCTTGTGAAAAAGAGCTATGGTTCCAAAGCTTGCAACCGACGTCATACTATAAAAAACGTTTTCTTAAATCATGTGTATTTATATATAATTATAAGTTATAATAAAAAAATATTAAGTAATAGTAGAAAACATATACACATATTTGCCTTGAGTTTGAGCATCTGCCTTTATAAAATCTTCAGCACCATGTTAGAAATTCAGGGTAATAAAGGCACTTGTGTTATGAACTATGCAGTTATCGCGGTAAAAAATTCAATAGCGGTCACAAGCCGCTATTTGAGATCGCGGTTATCGCGGTGGTATAGCGGTGATATAGCGGTTTTTTAATATTACTTATAATTTATAATTTTATATTATATTTATATAGAATTTATATATTTGAGTATTAATACTATAAGTCTATATAGAATTAATATCAGCAAACCTAAAAATTTATAAAAAAACACAACATAATATTCTATTATAGTAATATAGAAACTAGGTAGTGTCAAAGTGTCAAATAGAGTTTAACTGCATTGCATGGGTTCAATATCATATTACTAGGTCTTGGTTGATTTAAGGAGTTAAGTCCCAAGTCGTAGCATCATAGGTGTGAGTCGATTTACAAAAAACATTAATGAAGTCTGACCATAGCACCTCAAGTCTTCATGAGTACAGAAAAAGATGAGAAAGAGAGTTATTGGTAGACGTGGTTGGTTTGAATGCATTTAATTATGTTAGTTGTTCGGGATTTCTAAAATGAAATTGTAATGAGATCATTGAAACTAGCTTTTCATTTGACAAAGTAACCAAATGGCCCAAAATGTGAACGAAAATGGAATAGCGCCCGTAGCGCCGCTATAGCGGTTATTGAAATTGCGGTAAATAGCGGTGAATAGCGCCGCTAATAGCGGTACCGCGAAATGAAAACGCTAAACT
The DNA here is from genome assembly GCF_002870075.4 of Lactuca sativa. Lineage (NCBI taxonomy): Eukaryota > Viridiplantae > Streptophyta > Magnoliopsida > Asterales > Asteraceae > Lactuca > Lactuca sativa. The sequence continues at coordinate 92,615,009 of NC_056629.2, forward strand.
GAAAATAGCGGTTCCCGACCTCCGCAAAACGCTATAGCGCCGCTATAGCACCGCTATAGCGCGCAATTGATAGCTTAGGTTATGAATTATTATTTAGTGTTATTGGATTCTCCATATTCCCCAATTGCTCTCCATAATTAGTGAACATTATAGCAAACATTATTATGAGTTTTATGAATGTAGTTATGCACCACTATAATGAGCATTTATATCATACATCACCTTTCATCTTCTTTGTCTAGTATAAATAGTGAATATTATGTATTGTAAAGTTTGATGATTTTCATCACAAGTATTGGAATAAAAGTTTTCTCTACTCTCATGTCTTTCTTTATTCTATAATCTATCTTGTTATTTGATCATATTTTATAACACGTTATCAGCACGACTCTACCATAGAGCTCTAACTCTTTATCGTTATTATTATTTTCAGGTATGTATTTTTTATAAGTTTACATGTACAATGCTTACAAATTATTTTATGAAATTTATTAACTAACAATTCTTGAACATACAAGTCTTTATTTTGAATAGTATTTTTACTAAGAAAAACTATGTTATGCTAGAGAAAATTTTTCTACTTTCCATGCCACCAACATGCTCCTGCAGCATTCTCTGAAGTGAATGCAATATAAAAAGAATATATTATGAATTAATCTCATTTCTTCTTGTGGCTGAATAAAACTATGTACTATTGATGAAAAATCATCAATCAATCCCAACCGGTTCTAGTGCATTCCCTGAAGTGAATGCAATATCATATAATCATAATAGTCATGGATATAATCGAGGTCGTGGAGGTTATTATATAAAAAATAACAAGATTACAAGCAACCACCAGAAGTTGGAAAATAGCAAAAATCCACATCCTAATGATAAAATTGTTCAAAGAAAAAAAAGAAAGTTGAAAATGTTTGTCACCGATGTGGAATGACCGTTCATTGGTCTTGTACATGCCGCTTACCAAAGCATTTTGTTGATCTTTATCAAACTTATCTAAAATCTAAAGAAAAATAATATATCAAAACAAATTTTATTCAAAGTGATATTCATGAAGATCAACCTGAAATGACACATTTGGATGTTGCCGATTTTCTTGTCTACCCAGAAGGGACAAGTGGTGATATGGATGGTGATTGAAGAATAATGTGTAGTTTTGTTTCATGTCATTTATTATGTTTTTATGTCATATTCATATTGTGAGAAATGATGCCATCACAATCTTATCAATGAAATAAAATATGAATTTATTTCTCTAAGTTGAATGTTTCTTATGTTTTATTTATATATTGAAAAGAACTATGGATATTTGCAAAAGAAATAATGAAGATATATTTCTTGTAGACACTGCAATAACACATAACATTTTTAATAATGAAAAGTATTTTGCTTACTTATCAATTAGAGAAGCAAATGATGCATTATTTTCCTCTAAATCACCAATATTGAAGGCTCCGGAAGAGCGAATATAGTATTACCACAAGTGACAATAATCACAATTGGTGATGCATTATTTTCATTAAAATCATCAAGAAATTTATTAAGTTTTAAGGATATTCGGTCTAACGAATATCATATTGAAACAACTAATGATGGTAATAAAAATTATCTCAACATTACATTGATTCATGCTACTGAAAATATTACAATGATTCATGCTATTGAAAATAAAAAAGGTATGATATTACCTTCATAGTTTGGCATGACCGGTTGGGCCATCTTGGATCAATTATGATATGTAGAATAAATGAAACTTCAAGTGGTCATTCCTTGAAAAACCAGAGGATTTTTCAAGATAATGAATTGTGTTGCATGCTCTCAAGGAAAATTAATTTCCAGTCCATCATTGAACAAAGTTAGGTATGAAAGTCTTAGTTTCTTACAAAGAATTCAAGATGATATATATGGACTAATTCATCCAACACCATGTGGACCATTTAGATATTTTATGGTTTTAATTGATGCGTGGTCACATGTGTGCTTGTTGTCTAGTCTTAATTTGGTTTTTGCAAGATTACTTGCATAAATAATTTGCCTAAGGGCACATTTTCCCGATTACCCAATTATGAAAATTTGACTTGACAATGTTGGAGAATTTACATCATAAGCTTCTAACGATTATTCCATGTCGATTAGGACAATTATTGAGTATCATGTTGCATATGTTCATACACAAAATGGTTTAGTTGAGTCGTTAATCAAACACTTTTAATTAATTGCAAGACCATTACTAATGTATTCTAAACTTACTATATTGACATGGGGCATGCAACTTTACATGCAACATCACTTATATGCATAATGACAACTAGTTATCATGAATTCTCCCCTATTCAACTGATTTGCGGTTCGTAACCAATTATTTACCATCCAAGGATGTTTGGATGTATAATTTATGTACCCATTTCTCCACCTCACTTCACAAAAATGGGTCCTCAAGAAGAATGTGAATTTATGTTGGATATGAATCTCCATCTATAGTAAAACATTTAAAATCATCAATTGGAGATTTATTTATAGCTATATTTGATGATTATTATTTTGATGAATCATATTTTCCAACATTAGGGGGAGAAATAAAGAAGCTGGAAAATAAAATCTCTTGAAAGGAATTGTCACTTTCAGTTTTAGATCCTCGTTCAAGTCAATGTGAACTTGAAACAAAACATATAATTCCTTTACAAAATATAGCAAATCAATTGCTAGAAGCATTTACTGACCCTAAGTGAGTAACAAAGTCTCATATACCAGCTATACTTACTCCAGTTAGAATTGATATCCCAGAAGGAAAAAAAAATACAACTGCAAATGAATCTTAGACACACCTGAAGCGTGGAGGATCAGCCGGTTCCAAAGATAAAAATCCTCGAAAATGAAATGAAGCAAATACAATTGATGGTCCAAAAGAGAAAACATAATCTCTTGAAAAGATTAATGAAGCTCTAGAAGAGCCCAATGACATAACAAAAGAAAATAAGGTACCTGAAAAAATGAAAATGATGAGATCTCAATAAATTATGTCATGACAGGAATAAGATGGAACTGAAATAAGATAGACGTCGACGATAATTTTTCATATCATGTTCTGCGCGTGATTATAAAGAAAATGAGGATCTTGAACCTAAATTTATTGAGAAATGTATGAATAGAAAATATTGGCCAAAATGGAAAGATGAAATAAATAAAAAGCTTAATTCTATTTCTCAACGAAAAGTTTTTGGACCTATAGTCCGTACACTAAATAGAGTAAGAATAGTGGGACACGAATCGGTATTTGTGCGCAAAAGAAACGAGAAAAATGAAGTTGTGAGATATAAAGCAATACTTGTTGCACAAGGTTTTACCCAAAGACCCGAAATCGATTATGAAGAAACGTATTCTCCGGTAGTTGATGCAATTACATTCAGTTATTTTATAAGTTTAACAACATATACAAAACTGGAGATGTGTCTAATGGATGTATTTACCACCTATTTATATGGTTCACTTGAAAATGATATTTATATGAAAATCCCAGAAGGGTTTAAGGTGCCAGAAGCACAAACTTCTAATTCCCGTGAAGTATATTTGGTAAAATTAAATAAATCTTTGTGTAGATTGAAATAATCTGGCCGTATGTGCTTCAATTGTTTTAGTACATTTCTATTGAAAGAGTGCTATAAAAATGATCCATTAAGCCCACGTGTATTCATAAAAAGATCCCGATAAGAATTTATCATAATTGATATTATTGTAGATGATTTGAACATAATTGGAACTCCTAGAGAATTGGAAAAGGTCACTTCTTGTTTGAAAGAAATTTTTTAAATGAATGATCTTGGTAAGATGAAATTCTATTTGGGTCTTCAAATTAAGTACACAAAAATGGAGTTTTTGTACATTAATATCTAGAAAAGGTGCTAACAAGATTTTATATGAATAACTCACATCCATGAGTAACCCGAAGGTGGTAAGGCACTTAGATGCCAAAAAGGACCAATTTTAGCATCATAAAAAACATGAAAATCTTCTTGTTCCCGAAGAACTATATATTAGTGTTATTGGTGCACTAATATATATTACTATTAATACAAAACCTGATAAATCTTTTGTCGTAAACTTATTTGCAAGATATAGTTCTTGTCCAACAAGAAGATACTGGAATACATTCAAACACATTCTTTGATATCTTCGAGGTACATTGGATATGAATTTATACTATTCAAATTCATAAAATGCGAAGTGCATTAGTTATGCAGATGATGGATATTTATCTGATCCACACAAAGCTCGATCCTAAAAGGGTTATTTATTCACTTGTGGAGGTAACTTAATTTCTTGTCATTTTGTTAAACAAACTTTGGTTGCTACATATTCTAACCATGCAGAGATTATATCAATTTATAAGGCAAGTCATGAATGTATTTGGTTAAGAAATTTAACTCAATACATTTGCAAGATATGTGGTCTAACTTCTAACAGGGATGTTCCAACCATACTATATAAAGATAATACAACTTGTATAGCTCCTTTCAAGGAATGATTTATCAAAGGAGACAGACCCAAACATATATCACCAAAGTTTTTTTTTTTTTTTTCAATCATGATCTTCAAAAAGAGTGTGGCATCAACATCTAGAAAATTCAATCCAGTAACAACTTTCTTGATTGGTTTACTAAAGCACTTCCTACATCGAGAATTGAAAAGATGGTACGAAACAATGCTACGCGGTGCTTCAAGAAAATCAAGTGATGTGCTAATCAGGGGAAGTTAGAAACATATTGTACTCTTTTCCTTAGCTATATTTTTCCCACTGGGTTTTCTTAGCAAGGTTTTTAACGAGGCAATTATTTCCAATATCTATTATTAATCATGTACTCTTTTTACTTAATAAAGGGTTTTTCCCATGAGGTTTTACCGATTAAGGTTTTAATGAGGCATGATACAATCGTCATTCAAGGGGGAGTGTTATGAATTATTATTTAGTGAATGACTATTGGATTCTCCATATTCCCCCATTACTCTCCATAATTAGTGAACATTATAGCAAACATTATTATGAGTTTTATGAGTGTAGTTATGCACCACTATAATGAGCATTCATATCATACATCACCTTTCATCTTCTTTGTCTAATATAAATAGTGAATACTATGTATTGTAAAGTTTGATGATTTTCATCACAAGTATTGACATAAAAGTTTTCTCTACTCTCATGTCGTTCTTTATTCTATAGTTTATCTTGTTATTTGATCATATTTTATAACAACTTGGATATTTTGAGAATTGTGATTTCACTATCAAATCAAAGTATTCGGTGGTACTCCTTAATCTTTGATTGGATAAGACTCATAAGAGAAAGAACAAAGAACGAGATCTATGAATTTCGTAAGTACCAGAAAAACTGACCAAAATTGGTTAAATGTCTCCTTTGTCTGAAAACTGTCATAAAACAGTTTGACAACAGTTAAAAAACTGTCATAAATCTGAGTTTTCTATAAGGATGAATACCAAGCCAAAAAAATGGGTCAAATATTCTAAATTTGGATTTTTGATGCATTTTCAATACAACAATATAATCCAAATAAAAAAATTGCGCGCTGACCTGGCAGCTCGATCCCAGCCCGGGACTCTGTCCTTGGACCCCGCTACCAAGGGCACTGCCCCTGGACCCCCGTTCGTTCAGGGGCTTCGCCCATAAATAACAGTCTACTTTTAATCTTGAATAAACTTAAATAAGTGTGCACTCCATACCTTTCTTACTTGTTTAATATTTATCAAGATCACTTTTGGTCAACAAAGTAATCCCATTACACTTAAATCACATTAGTGAAATAAATCACCAACACACCATTTGTTTACTTATCATTGTCATTGAACTTGTATCAAAACTGATGAAACAACAACAAATCATAAGAAATAAATTAGCACCATCAAACAATAAGCAATAAGTCGATTCCAATAACTAAAAAAATCATGATTAGTGATTTGCAATAATAACCAACAAGCAATACAAATGGATTTAGTGATTCATATCCGACATTTTTAATAAAAATGTTTATTGGTACGGGTTATTAACAAGTAAATGAATCACAAAGTATCAATCTATATAGTTTTAAGGGATTCACATCGAATTATGGTCAAAACTCAATCTATTGCAAGAGTTACATGTATTGTGATGGTGGTTTCTTAAAATCGGTATATAGATTTTAGTTAAACTATTAAGGCTTGTTTCTCACAATCGGTGGTAGGGGTGGTGTTGTTGTTGTAGGTGGTGGTGGTATTCAAGAGTGGTGTCATTATTTTTTTTAATGATAATGTTCTAAATTTTTTTTATGGCTGTAAGGCTTGTATCCAATGTCGTTTTAAATCATTTATATTTTTACATAATTATAAATTATAATAAAATTTTGATAATAATAGAAAATATAATACATATGTATATATAAAATGAAAAAGTATATATAGAAATTACCGTCTTAAAGAAAAACCATTGGTTTTGGGTCACGCTTCAAGTTACTTAACACCTTGATAATTAATCTAAAAACAAAAGAAAACAAGATCTAAAGAAGACAAAAATAAAAGTGTTTTCGTCGTTTCATATATACATTAAATAATGACCAATTTTGATTAAGACGCCAACCAAAAGAACTATTGGTTTCAAAATTGCATAACGAGGACCAAAACTGCATACTTTTGCAATTACAAAGACCAAAACTGTAACTTACTAAGGGACGAAGGAGTGGTTCTCTCCCAACCCACCGAACCCACTCTCACATCAATTTTTGTTTCTTTTTTTTCTTTATCTTTCCCAACCCACAACACACGGAAATCCTATCTTTTTGAACCCACTCAACCCATTCAATTAAAAAAAAAATACAAAACAACTAAGATACAAGTTTTAAAACACATGGTACAAGAGAAAATAAGAAAGAGAAAGTAGAGAGAGATGATGATGTCGGTTAGTGAAACCAATCAACCCACTCGTTGAAGCGGGAATGGTACCGCCAATAGCTCTATTGCTAATTAAGATTTTACATTTGATTGTTTTGTATTTTATTTTAATTGAGTGGGTTGAGTGAGTTCAAAAAGATAGAGTTTCCGTGTGTTGTAGGTTCGGAAAGATGAAAAAAAAATAAAAGAGAAAAAATGATGTGACAGTGGGTTCAGTGGGTTCGGAGGGAATGACTCCCTCCTCCCTAATAGATTTTCAAATACAATATTGTGAGAGATGAAGATAAAATAAATATAATAAATAATAAACCTAAATCGCTATTTTTTATTTTTTGAATCTAACATTATTTGTTTTCGGGACAACTTTAAAAATATTTTGTTGTATGTAATATTTGACCAAATAAGAAATTTTTGACCACTAATTAAATATGATTTTAAGAAGAAATCATAAGAGAAACTTGTATGGTAAGTTAAGTGTCATTAATGTCTCGGTCATACTTTTGTTGTAAGATAATATCACCGATTGACTAAACATGTATTTTAACAATATCTTTTGACCATTGATTTTAAACTATTCCTATAAAAGCAATATCAAAATTATCAATATCATCTTACAAGGACACATAGACAAATAGGATGACGGTACCAGCGATACAGAGGAGAGCACTATCCCGAGAATGAGCGGCTTGAGGGTTTGGCTTCACATGCGGGTTGAATAAACCGATTTCATCTCTCTCTTTATCCCTCTTTTCCTTTATACCAATTGCTTAAGGACTTGTATCATATATTCTTTTGTTTCTTTTAATCGAGTGTGTTTAGAAATATGTTTTTCCACCTGTTTTGGCACAACAATTCTTATGTAATATTTTCTTACACAAATGGTATGTGGTCCGTATGACAGTAGTGGCGGAGCCAGGATCAAAGTAAAGGGGTATCCCAATTTTTTTCCCGGGGTACTTGGGTTTCCCCGGTTCGGTTTTAAACCCAAATCTTAATCTAATCCTTAGCTAACCTCAAGTCTTGTTATATAAACATGAAGTTGAAGTCTATTTTCATACTTGAATCGATTTGGGACACAAAGTAGATATCAAATAAAGAATGAGGATAGCAGATTATATAATTGAGAAAAATGGCTGAGTTTATATGTGTTTAACAATGTGAGATAGAATAGCTGGGAAAATAAAATAAAAGTAAACAAAGAATATGAAAGTAGCAAGAATTGATCTTGAGACCTTTGCTTTAATAAACCAACGACTTAACCAGCAAATCATCTATTTGTTTGTGTTTATAAGTGGAGGGATACGTATATATACACTATACCGAATTTTTTTTGAGGGATACGTAAACAAAAATCACACTACCGAAAAAAATTTGAGGGGTATCCCAGGCTACCCCGGGATCCCCTTGGATCCGCCCCTATATGACAGTCACCGTTAGAGGCATGCAAATGACCGGTAAACTTCTAATATTTTTTTGTTATGTATAATATTCTAAAATCTATTAGTTATTTTAAGTACTAAAGATCCCAACACCAATCTCCATCTCATCCCACACCCATCTACGACCATCCCCTTCCATTTGTCATTTGTATTCTCTAGTTCCTTTCCAACCACCATCTCCGGTCTTTTTCTGTTTTTCTTCACGCCGTGTAAGGGATATAATAAATGATACCATTTTCCACAATTTTGTCTAAGTGAGGACGATGTTTACGATTTTTTGCAAAATGAAAGAATCGTAAACATCGTCCTCACTTAGAGGGTAGTGGAGGAGAAACATGGGCGAATGGATGTGGGGCACTAGTGTATAGTGGTGCAGCTAAGCTGACTGATGTCAGCGGTGATAGAGTTAGAGAGATGGGAAATTAAAAATACGACCATTGAGATGCGTTTGATGGTGGTGGGTGTGACTGAGATGGCATATAGGCCTTGTAACATGCATATTTCCATGTATTCTTCTTTGAAGCTCTCTTGTGTTAAGATTTGGGTTTTTGGAATTTGCCTCCCCATGACATGGTGTTTCGTTTGTCACAGTGTGGTCGTGCTTCATCACCATGTTGTGGTGATTAAATGAGACCACGCCGTGGTGATTAAATGAGACCACGACATGGCACCATTATTTGCACAAAACTCTACGTTTCAGGATTTAAACTCTATATAAAGGATATGAGGGTTAGGGTTTTGACCACCCTTAGCCTCCATCACTTCAAAAACACTCCCATCCTAACCCTAATGCATCTCTCTCCATTTTGAGTTTCATTTGGTGGTTTTTGATCCTTGAAGGAAGAAGGAAGGAATTGTTGAGCTAGAGATCAATAAGCATGCACCATCCCAACTGCTTTGAGCATTTCTTATTACAGAAGGAGCAAAAGATATTTAAATCATAGTTTGACTTTCTTCTGTGTATTGTACAACTATGTACAACTACTATCGTTTCCTTATTTATCTTCCTTTTCTTTCTCCTTTCATGTTGTACACCACTGATATATATTACATATCAATGAAAGGTAAAAATCATTCTTCTCCAAAATATCACTGTATACTTGATATGGTATCAGAGCCCTAATCAAGGCTCCATCAAGTTTATCGACCCTTCTTTTATCATCTTGTTTGTATCATCATAGTTGCTTCCATGGCAACAATTATCCCCTTAACAACTAATACCCCCTTCCCCATAAAACTAACCCCCATAAATTCTCCAGTTTGGAGGAAGCAAATTCTGTCAACACTCATTGGTCTCGATCGTGATCGATTAATCATAGATTTCACAAAACCACCAACCAAATATCTCAACAAAGAGTACACCAAACCAAACCCATACATTATCGTCTGGTACAGGCAAGATCAAATAATCATCGACGCCATCTTAGGCAGTTGCTCAGAAACTATACAAGCCACAATTTCTTCTGCAAAAACTGCCCTTAAAGCTTGGAATCAACTCAGTGTGAGCTATGCCAATGTCTCAAGAAGCCGTATTATATCTATAAAAACCAAACTCACCAAGAAGCCTAAAGGGGCTAGATCGATCACTGAATACCTTCATGAAATGAAAATCATTGCAGATGCATTAGCCCTAGCTCAAAGCTCGATTGACGATGAAGACCTTATCGTGAACATCCTGGCACAACTTCGCGATGAGTTCAATAGCATCACTGCTACAATCAAAGTCCGAGATAAGCCGATTTTGATACCCGAAACTATTCAACAAACTTGTCGATTTTGAACGAATGCTTAAAGAAACCAAAGCCATAACATCACCAGTTATATCAACAACCAACTTCCCTCAAAGGCATCCAAAAAAATTCTCAAATCAATCAAGTTCGAACCCCAAATCATATTGCCCCTCTCCTGGACATCAACAAAAGAAATCATTGAAAATTGAGCTATTCTCCCACTGGGAACATTCGACTTGGCAAATACAATCTATTTTGCAACTACTGTCACATACTAGGGCATGATACTAAGAGTGCAGGAAACTAGCTCGACTTCTCAGGGAAAGCAACATCACGGTTACATCCCCACTAGCTGCAGTAACCACAATTAATGCTACCACCTATCAACCTACATCTTCTTCGAACCCATGATGTTGATAGGGGCCTATAAACACATTACCTCAGATCACTCCTCACTACAGTCCTTTACAAAATATGGAGGACCGGATGAAATAGTCCTCTGTGATGGTAAGCGTCTCCCTATATCTCACACATGCGACACCAGATTACACACCCCCTCTCGCTCTCTTTCCTTACCTAACATTTTATATGTTCCTAAATTGCATAATAAACTAATTTATGTGGCCAAATTATGCAAAACCAACAAAGTATCGGTTGATTTTTTTCCTTCTCATTTTTTTGTTAAGGATCTACGCATGGGGGCACACCTCATGCAGGGTGAGAATGTTGACGATGTCTATTACGCACATCTAAAATCACCATCACAACTCAATTTCACCACCATTTTTTTTGCTCTTCACTGGCACCACAAGCTTAGCCATCCTTCAATAAAAGTCTTCAAATATCTAGCTCAAGGCGTATGCATTAGTTCAAAAGAATTATCTAGCTTTCATTTGCATTGTGATTCTTGTTCTATTAATAAGAGCCACAAATTACCCTTTGGTACTATTTCCTTTCATGCCACAAAACCATTAAAACCTGTTTATTTCGATTTATGGGGACCTGTTGCAAAAACTGTGGATGGTTATACATACTATGTTACTTGTGTTGATTATTACTAAAAATACGTATGGCTCTACCCTATGAAACACAAATCAGATGTATCCTAACTGTTTCCGCAATTTAAAACACTTGTTGAGAAATACTTTCACACCACCTTGATCTCCCTCTTTACCGACAATGGTGGAGAATGTCACACCCCAAAACCGGAACAGCGGAAACGTTTCGGGATGGAGGACGTCATGTCAAGTATCACAACATATGTAGTATAGTAATCAAAGTACAACAACCATTTCATTAATAGTAATAGTTTTACATGGTTTACATTACATAGAAACATCAAAGTAATACAAGAAATAATGTAAGTGCAGCTCGGTACTAAACGGTCTTCACCAAAAGCGCCTGAGATGTACTTGTCTATTGCTGACCTAAGAATACAAGTTGTTTTGAAAGCGAAAAATGCTGGTGAGTTCATAAGTCTTTAGTGTCATTTGTGTAAGTTCAAAATAACTTTATAAAAGTGGTATTTTAGAGTCTACAGTGGATTAGAGTCCTTTCCAGAAAATCCTATATTTTCTTAATTAAAAGTAGTCTTATACCAAGACCCGACTGAGTTATGTTGTGAAAAGAGATTTTCCCTTAAACACTATCATTACCAAAATACGGTGTTTGATTTTAAAGAAAGTAGGAGAATATCAGGGAAAATAACGTATGCCTCAGCAGTGAAGACTGCTGACTAAGGCAAAGAGATCATAGACTCCAGGAAAGTATCGAATGAACGACACGCCTCGCTCAGTCTAACAAAAGAGATACAAACCCCAGACGGTATCGAATGAATGATACTTCTAGCAAGATATAAAATAGAGAGACACAGACCCCAAACAAGATCAAATGAATGATACGTCTAGCAAGGTCTAAAAACAGTGGATACAGACCCCAGACAGTATCAACTGAATGATACGTCTAGCAAGGTCTAAAAACAAAGAGATACAGACCCCAGACAGTATCAATTGAATGATACGTCTAGCAAGGTCTAAAAACAAAGAGATACAGACTCCAGACAGGATCAAATGAATGATACGTCTAGTAAGGTCTAAAACAGTGGATACAGACCCCAGCCAATATCAATTGAATGATACGTCTAGCAAGGTCTAAAAACAGTGTAATTCCAGGTGTGTATATTCGAGGTGTGTATTTCCTAGGTGTGTAGTTCCAGCATACAATGTTAAGCATCGTTACCTTAAGGCCATGAATTATAAGGTAACCCCGAGATACTTGTAACCATACTGATAGACACTAGAGAACTCGACGCCCTGCAAGCGTCAAAATAAAGATGTGACATTTGTCACCCCTTGGCTTGGTAGGCCGTGGAATGTAGCTAGCAGTCAGGGTGCGGGGGTGTCAATCCCGTATAGATCTATACACACAATGTCCGCTCTCCCTACAAGAGACTCTGGTTACCAACTAGACAACGGAGAAGGCCGTGTCCTGAAGATGTATCCCGGATAGTGGATTCTGGTGTAAGTGTTGGACTAGCAGTAGAGACTCATAACTGAACTGATCGATGTAAACCCATATGTCTATACATGTATACATGATATATAATTAATGATCAAACGACCTTCAGATGGATATCCGATCCCACCAGACCACATCTCAATGAAGAAAAGGAAATAGGGCGAACTAGCCTTCCTAAGTCCTTTAATCATTATTTATATAACTATACATGTACATGCATACATTTAACTAAGTGGAAACGTATCGTGAAGTAGAAGTGTATCATGAAGTAGAAGTGTATCGTGAAGTAGAAGCGTATCGTGAAGTAGAAGCGTATCATGAAGTAGAAGCGTTAATAAGTGTAAGTGAAGTAGAAGCGTTATCAAGTATAAGTGAAGTAGAAGCATTGTCAAGTATAAGTGAAGTAGAAGCGTTATCAAGTATAAGTGTATCACGAAGTGGAAGTATAACGAAGCAGTAGTATCTAACCAAGTAGGAGTATGAAAACATGGAAGAAAACTTTGGGAAAACCTTTATACTTATAAAAATCATGACTTGGTATTCTTTTGTAAAACAAGTTTGAAAACCTTTAGAAATCCTTTGAAAGCCTTTCATAAACACATTTTGGTTATAACTTTGATAAAACAATATAAGTAAAGATTTGAACAAGTAAAGACATTTTTGAAAACCATTTATAGTATCATACTTGGTAAAACAGTTGACAGTGTAGTAAATCCTTGTGCATGCGTGTAACATCCCGAAACATCAAGAGTAGAGTTGAAGGGATAAAAGAGTAAGTTGTGAAAGAGTGACTCGGCGAGTCCATGGATGGACTCCGCGAGTACAGTCGCAACTGGGTCGCGTGCTAAGTAGCCGACTCGGCGAGTCAGTGAGGAGGACTCGGCGAGTAGGCGCTGATTGGAGAAAACCCTAATTCTCGGGGTTGAGCCCTATATAAAGAACATTATGTTTTCCTCCCAGCCTCTTTATCACCCCTAAAGCCCCAGAAAACCCTAAATCGCGGTGAAGCACCATTGTTGAGTGGATTGGAGCTTGGAGAAGTAATTGTTGAAGGAATTTTGGGAGATTGAAGGCTTGGAGCAAGGGGATTTGCTTGGATCCGAATTGCATTGCAGTTGGGGCATCTCTTGGAGGTAATATCTCGTTCTTGGGCTGTTGTTATGTTGTTTCTTCATTTTGGGGTTTGTGGGAACTTGTCTATGGATGAAATGGGAAGTCTAGAGGTTAGATCTGAGGTTGCTACCTCAGATCTGGAAGGGAGAAGAATCAAAGAGCATGAAAGTCCCTTTGTTGGAGTGTTTAGTGAAGCTTTCATGTCCCAAACCCTAGCCCAATGTGCAAATGGCCTAGATCTCTTTGGATTCACGTAAAGTTTGCCACTTTACGTGATTGATGAGTGGTAGGAGGCTAGATCTATGTTTTGGAGCAATTGCATGGCCTGGAATGCTTCTGAATGGATTCAGACCGGTGGTACTCGGCTAGTCACATGGGTGTACTCGACGAGTTGGATGAAGATGGCCTGGAACTCGGCGAGTTGTATGAACAACTCAGCGAGTAGGTTGATGATAGTCTTGGACTCGGCGAGTCTGTTATTGGACTCGGCGAGTCTTGTCGAAGAGTCCCGATATTCCCTAGTGAAGTCGAGAATCGGTGAGTCAAGGGATGACTCGGTGAGTTGTGTGCGAGTGGACTCAGAGTTGTTGGAATCGGCGAGTCTCGGAGTGACTCGGCGAGTTAGGTCGCGGATTGAGTGAAGTTCTGATTATAGAAACTCGGCGAGTCATAGAGTTGACTCGGCGAGTAGGGTCAGTCAGGGGTTGACTTTGACTGAGGACTTTGATTTTGACCAAGGGTTGACCGTTGACTTTTAGGGTTTGGTCAGCGATGTGGCCTTTGGGCCAAGATAGGGGTAAAATAGTCTTTTACCCTTAAGAGGGTGCATTGAGAGGATTGATTCTAGTCTCGAGAGTTATAGTCATGAGAGTTTTGCCTTACGTGTTAGGCGGTGGCGAGTTCGAGATCCGAGTATGGAGATATCTGCTTTTTGCTTGACAGGTGAGTCTTCTCGCTATACTTTACCTTGAGTAGGTAACCAGAGTTATGTGACAGAGTATTTGTATGCTATGTATGTTATGTGTTGTACTGCTTTATTTCTATGTGATTTATGCTGTGCATGTTTGCAGAGTTGGAACCGAAGGGTTCCTAGAGTTAGAACCGAAAGGTTCACAGAGTTAGAACCTGAGGGTTCACAGAGTTGCGGTGCACGGACCCATAGAGTTATAGCCTCGAGTGGCTTATATGTGTTATGTGTGTGGTATTTTGGGGAACTCACTAAGCTTCGTGCTTACAGTGTTTTGTGTTATGTTGTTTTCAGGTTTCTTTCAGTATCACGGTACGGCACTGGCTTGATTGTACACACCAGAGCAAGAGTCATATTTTGGAGGATCTTGGTTTTCTATGCAAGTGAAAATGGAGCTATGTTTTGTAATTTGATTATGAATGAGATTTTTAACAAGTGTTCTAAGAATAAAATGATTATTTAAAATGAAAATTTTGTCTTGAAATTTACGGTGTTACAAGTTGGTATCAGAGCCTTGGTTTGAGGGATTCGGATGCGCCTTTGGGTAATTCTGGACTCAAACTGAGGAAGTAAGAAAAGTTTTCAAAGAAATAATTTTCTAAAGCGAATAAGAGTTCAAAGAGAAAACGAGAAAGAGCAGTTTGTACAATCAGCCAGAGCCCGAACGGTGATTTCCCAAAATACCCTTACTTTTGTGTTATGAGATATTTATGATGCACTTTATGAGATATTATTGCATGCTAGAGACAGGCTAGGTATTCCATATATTAGGACTAGAGTGGCCTGATTTGTGATGCCTTAGCCTAGGAATTTCTGTGATATGAGATGTGCTTTTGAGTATGTGATGAGAGAGAATATTTGATTGGAATCCTTTAAGGGATTTGAGTAGAGGAGTAATATAGGGGAGATACCTAGATGAGTACTGTGGTACTTGGAGAAGGAATAGTTAGAGCCCGCGAGGGGAAGAGTTGTAGAGTTCGGTGGTACTTCCGAGGATGAGCAGAGCAAGCGGAGTTATCACCCAGAGTGAGTCATATATATTCTTCGATGCTCGAATGCTGCTTGCTTCGTGCTTTGTGGAACTCTCGATGATGGGAGTCAGCTACCAAGCGAATATGACGATATTCAGGAGGTAGATGGCTGGCATCATTAGGAGCTCTTCAGCAGCTGATGGCAGAGAAGTGTGGGAATCTGAGAAGAGCCTAGGGAGTAACCTTAGCCAGATGAGTGCACTGGCAGGGTAGAGAATTTCGCTGGGGAGCGAGCGCGCGATGGAATTGGTGAACAAGAAGGTCGAGCAGCTACTTAGGAGCCCCGGGATAGTCCGTGTGGAAAGTATGGGTAGATGTGGCAGGTAGTATGGGCCCGTACTAATGAAAGCAGAGGACCCATACTTGATACAAGGAGTATTCTGAAGATTCTAATGAGCGTATTAAGGAGTGATGTATGGTTCGAGTACCATACATCAGAGCAGATTGAGGAGTGATGTTATGGTTCGAGTACCATACATTGGAGCGGATTGAAGAGTGATGTTATGGTTGAGTACCATACATCGGACCAGATTGAGGAGTGATGATATGGTTGAGTACCATACATCGGAGCAGATTGAGGAGTGATGTTATGGTTCGAGTATCATACATCGGAGCAGATGGAGGAGTGATGCTATGGTTCGGGTACCATACACTGGAGCATATTGAGAAGAGATGTCATGGGATGAGTACCATGGTTCGTAGTGAATGATGCTTGTGATTCTCTGGTTATCCGGTCACGATTGATGAGGTAGAGATTGGACACTATGGGTTTTAGGCCTGTAGGCCATGATTGAGTTTGGAGAGGCGTCCCTCGAGAGGGAAGTCGAGAGCCTATCCGAGTATTTTGGTAAGGAGTTAGAGAGAGAGGAGAATTTCGGTCTGAGTTGAGAAATCAGTCGATAGAGGAGAGGTCACCTTCTATGTGAGTGGTGCTATTTATGTTCGTGTGCGAAACATGAGAGGCCTGATGTTTTAGTTTTGGGTTTGGGGGTAAACCCTGCAGGTCGTTATTGGTGATGATTTCTCCCAGAATATCAGGTAGCATGTGTGCCGCGAGGCAGTGATTTATCATGAGCAGATAGTCAGTTGGGACTGAGATAGTCAAGGACCACACTACACCTATTTGAGTATAGTAGGATGTATTATAGTGGTATCAGTGGGGAGTTCAGTCGAGTTTAGCAGTGCAGAGAGTTTTCTATCTATGTTGGGTGTTGAATATTGGAGTGGGTCCCTGTTCTTGGGATGATCCCGGTGTTGGAGCGATGTTTGATGAGTTGAGGTGAGGGGTACGATGATTTTGTGGTTCGGTCTATGAGCCAGGGATGTTATTGAGCAGTTGAGTTGTTTGGTGCTAGATTGGTACGAGATTTGGAACGACTAGAGACAGTCGTGGCGAGAAGTTCTTGAAGAGTTCATCTGAGGATCAAAGTTATGAGGTCGAATAATTTCCTTAAAGGGGATTATCGGGTGTTGTGTAGCACTTTCCAGGGGCAGGTGCGTTATTGCTGGTGGAAATAGTTCGTGAGGTTGTTGATGTGTCAGATAGTGATGGTTCGAACCCTAAGTGGGGGAGAACCGGGTGGTTTATTGAGAGAACCAGAGATTTGTGCAAGAGCGGTTAAGAGTTGGATGCAGAACCTGCGGCTTGAATTCATGAGATCAGGGTCATTGGTGATTAAGGAAAGGTACAGGGCGAGATAATGCATGTGATATATGCCTAAGAGAAGGATGGGTGTCTCCACGGCGGGTGGTCAATGATCAGGAATCTGATGGTGGTCAGAGTCGTCTCGAGTGGAAGGCTGGTAATGATGGTATGGGCAGTTGAGAACTTCTGGGTTGAGATATGGGTAGCCGATTATCGAGTAGCCAATTCCCGGGCTAGGATGTGTATTCTTGCTTGAATTTTGGAGTAGTAGTGGAAAGGGTTTCGAAGGATCATCAGTGTGTTCTCAAATATTAGCGCCTTCCTTGTATTCCAATTGAGTGTTTGGATGCATTGAAGTTGCGCATCGTGTGATATCAGAAATTAGTATGGGATTCAGAGGAAATGTATTGTCGTGAGTGTATGGTATTGGGAGTAAGGGAATCAGTGGTTGTGGCAGGATCTTGTGATGTTCTGTTGGGATATTCTGAGGTATCCAGGTATGATACCTTTATTTTAGAGTTACTCGTAAATCTTGAGTTGAAACGATTTGTGGTGTATCAGGTATCTACGGATCTAGTGGGAGCCCTTCGAGTATGGGCATCCAGGGAGATTATTAAGAGAATGGAACTTCGCAAGGGTGGGCATTTTGATATGTCGATTGCTTCCAGAGTCTGGAATGTGTATTCGAGCCGAGTATGGGTAGCTGCCTGTGATAGTCTGCGGAGCATGAGCTAGTGGAGTCAGAGGGTGTTGTGATACTGCGGGGAGCCGTAGTACTCACTAGTCAGAGAGTGTTGTGATACTGCGGGGAGCCGTAGTACTCACTAGTTAGAGAGTGTTGTGATACTGCGGGGAGCCGTAGTACTCACTAGTCAGAGAGTGTTGTGATACTGCGGGGAGCCGTAGTACTCACTAGTCAGAGGGTGTTGTGATACTGCGGGGAGCCATAGTACTCACTATTCAGAGGGTGTTGTGATACTGCGGGGAGACGTAGTACTCACTAGATGGCAAGAGAATGTGATGATGGAATGATCTCCGATCAGTGTATGATGTGGAAGAGTTTTGGGCTTGAGTATCCCTAGTATTGAGTTCTGGAGCCTGGGTGTTGAACCGGGGGCGAGACTGGGGTCACCGTCTCTGTCGGGAGATGCGGTAAGATGCGCAAGGGATATGCACAACAAAAACCAGAGACTAGAGTTTAGGCGATCCTCGGTTGGATTGTATTTTCTCGCATGAGGAAAAGAGAATTTTGTGACTTGCACGTCCCTGGGCCGGGATAGTGGTCACGGGGAGGAAGTTAGTGGGTTATTTGGATCATGATGATGTCTGAGGACACTTCAGAGCGAACGAGCGATTCAGACGCTCGAAGACATGCTTCAGGCATGTGTATTAGATCTCGGAGGGAGTTGCGGCACATATTTATCTTTGGTTGAGTTATCCTATATCAACAGCCATCATTAGTGCATTTGTATGCCACCCTTTGAGCTGTTGTATGGGAGGAGGTGTCGGTCCCTCATTTGTTGGGGAGAGGTAGCGCATGGACCCGAGGGCCCTTGCGAGCAGATCCAGAGCATGTGTGATACATGGAGTAGTGGCAAGGTTGGCTAGTGGTTTCCCTGGGTAAGGGAAGAGAAAGGTATGTAACCCTCGGGGGGGGGGGGGGGGGGGGGGAGTGTTGGTTCACAGAAGTGAAAGTAGTAGTGAGAGTGGATGATTTGGAGTATGGTGGTTGAACATTGTGTCTGTGACAGTGGTATGGAATGACATCATGTTGGGATGTCTGCTGAGGACGCGGAAGGGGTTCCGCGAGAGTAGGGCCAAGAGTCTCAGGATGAATGCAGGGAGGGAGTCGGGGACTCCCAGCTTGATTCTGATCAGGGTATTGGATATGTACTAGTGGTTCATCCTTGGGGGATGTTGGAGGATATCATCAGTGCATCGGGTTTTTCCCAACCCGAGGGTACTGGGCAAGTTCAACATGCGTATGTGATTGCAAGAGGAGAACTCATGGGAGTTGCTCTGAGATTGAAGAGTGGGTCTTTCTGTCAGCACGGAATGGATAAAGTGGAATTAGGATTGGGGATCCGATGGTTCATGGCTTTCTAGCCCTTATGGGTCGAGCGATTGTTGAGATTTGGAGTAGTGATACATCTCGGGTAATCCTCGATTGTTGAGTTTGATTATTAGAGGGTACAGCCGGTGCCCGGTTTGAGACGGTGGTCAGGACACCGCAAGGAAAGGGGAAGTGAGTTCGAGTTTGATGGTTATGCTTGGAGGAACCTGGTCCAGTTAGGGCCAGGTGGTGCGTCATGGGAATATTTTGGAGTCGAGTTGCCATAGGCTTCGAGGACGAAGCCTAATTTAAGTGGGGGAGAATTGTAACATCCCGAAACATCAAGAGTAGAGTTGAAGGGCTAAAAGAGTAAGTTGTGAAAGAGTGACTCGGCGAGTCCATGGATGGACTCGGCGAGTACAGTCGCGACTGGGTCGCGTGCTAAGTAGCCGAATCGGCGAGTCAGTGAGGAGGACTCGGCGAGTAGGCGCGGATTGGAGAAAACCCTAATTCTCGGGGTTGAGCCCTATATAAAGAACATTATGTTTTCCTCCCAGCCTCTTTATCACCCCTAAAGCCCTAGAAAACCCTAAATCGCGGTGAAGCACCATTGTTGAGTGGATTGGAGCTTGGAGAAGTAATTGTTGAAGGAATTTTGGGAGATTGAAGGCTTGGAGCAAGGGGATCTGCTTGGATCCGAATTGCATTGCAGTTGGGGCATCTCTTGGAGGTAATATCTCGTTCTTGGGCTGTTGTTATGTTGTTTCTTCATTTTGGGGTTTGTGGGAACTTGTCTATGGATGAAATGGGAAGTATAGAGGTTAGATCTGAGGTTGCTACCTCAGATCTGGAAGGGAGAAGAATCAGAGAGCATGAAAGTCCATGTGTTGGAGTGTTTAGTGAAGCTTTCATGTCCCAAACCCTAGCCCAGTGTGCAAATGGCCTAGATCTCTTTGGATTCACTTAAAGTTTGCCACTTTACGTGATTGATGAGTGGTAGGAGGCTAGATCTATGTTTTGGAGCAATTGCATGGCCTGGAATGCTTCGGAATGGATTCAGACCGGTGGTACTCGGCGAGTCACATGGGTGTACTCGACGAGTTGGATGAAGATGGCCTGGAACTCGGCGAGTTGTATGAACAACTCGGCGAGTAGGTTGATGATAGTCTTGGACTCGGTGAGTCTGTTCTTGGACTCGGCGAGTCTTGTCGAAGAGTCCCGATATTCCCTACTGAAGTCGAGAATCGGTGAGTTGTGTGCGAGTGGACTCAGAGTTGTTGGACTCGACGAGTCTCGGAGTGACTCGGCGAGTTAGGTCGCGGATTGAGTGAAGTTCTGATTATAGAAACTCGGCGAGTCATAGAGTTGACTCGGCGAGTAGGGTCAGTCAGGGGTTGACTTTGACTGAGGACTTTGATTTTGACCAAGGGTTGACCGTTGACTTTTAGGGTTTGGTCAGCGATGTGGCCTTTGGGCCAAGATAGGGGTAAAATAGTCTTTTACCCTTAAGAGGGTGCATTGAGAGGATTGATTCTAGTCTCGAGAGTTATAGTCATGAGAGTTTTGCCTTACGTGTTAGGCGGTGGCGAGTTCGAGATCCGAGTATGGAGATATCTGCTTTTTGCTTGACAGGTGAGTCTTCTCGCTATACTTTACCTTGAGTAGGTAACCAGAGTTATGTGACAGAGTATTTGTATGCTATGTATGTTATGTGTTGTACTGCTTTATTTCTATGTGATTTATGCTGTGCATGTTTGCAGAGTTGGAACCGAAGGGTTCCTAGAGTTAGAACCGAAAGGTTCACAGAGTTAGAACCTGAGGGTTCACAGAGTTGCGGTGCACGGACCCATAGAGTTATAGCCTCGAGTGGCTTATATGTGTTATGTGTGTGGTATTTTGGGGAACTCACTAAGCTTCGTGCTTACAGTGTTTTGTGTTATGTTGTTTTCAGGTTTCTTTCAGTATCACGGTACGGCACTGGCTTGATTGTACACACCAGAGCAAGAGTCATATTTTGGAGGATCTTGGTTTTCTATGCAAGTGAAAATGGAGCTATGTTTTGTAATTTGATTATGAATGAGATTTTTAACAAGTGTTCTAAGAATAAAATGATTATTTAAAATGAAAATTTTGTCTTGAAATTTACGGTGTTACAAGTTGGTATCAGAGCCTTGGTTTGAGGGATTCGGATGCGCCTTTGGGTAATTCTGGACTCAAACTGAGGAAGTAAGAAAAGTTTTCAAAGAAATAATTTTCTAAAGCGAATAAGAGTTCAAAGAGAAAACGAGAAAGAGCAGTGTGTACAATCAGCCAGAGCCCGAACGGTGATTTCCCAAAATACCCTTACTTTTGTGTTATGAGATATTTATGATGCACGTTATGAGATATTATTGCATGCTAGAGACAGGCTAGGTATTCCATATATTAGGACTAGAGTGGCCTGATTTGTGATGCCTTAGCCTAGGAATTTCTGTGATATGAGATGTGCTTTTGAGTATGTGATGAGAGAGAATATTTGATTGGAATCCTTTAAGGGATTTGAGTAGAGGAGTAATATAGGGGAGATACCTAGATGAGTACTGTGGTACTTGGAGAAGGAATAGTTAGAGCCCGCGAGGGGAAGAGTTGTAGAGTTCGGTGGTACTTCCGAGGATGAGCAGAGCAAGCGGAGTTATCACCCAGAGTGAGTCATATATATTCTTCGATGCTCGAATGCTGCTTGCTTCGTGCTTTGTGGAACTCTCGATGATGGGAGTCAGCTACCAAGCGAATATGACGATATTCAGGAGGTAGATGGCTGGCATCATTAGGAGCTCTTCAGCAGCTGATGGCAGAGAAGTGTGGGAATCTGAGAAGAGCCTAGGGAGTAACCTTAGCCAGATGAGTGCACTGGCAGGGTAGAGAATTTCGCTGGGGAGCGAGCGCGCGATGGAATTGGTGAACAAGAAGGTCGAGCAGCTACTTAGGAGCCCCGGGATAGTCCGTGTGGAAAGTATGGGTAGATGTGGCAGGTAGTATGGGCCCGTACTAATGAAAGCAGAGGACCCATACTTGATACAAGGAGTATTCTGAAGATTCTAATGAGCGTATTAAGGAGTGATGTATGGTTCGAGTACCATACATCAGAGCAGATTGAGGAGTGATGTTATGGTTCGAGTACCATACATTGGAGCGGATTGAAGAGTGATGTTATGGTTGAGTACCATACATCGGACCAGATTGAGGAGTGATGATATGGTTGAGTACCATACATCGGAGCAGATTGAGGAGTGATGTTATGGTTCGAGTATCATACATCGGAGCAGATGGAGGAGTGATGCTATGGTTCGGGTACCATACACTGGAGCATATTGAGAAGAGATGTCATGGGATGAGTACCATGGTTCGTAGTGAATGATGCTTGTGATTCTCTGGTTATCCGGTCACGATTGATGAGGTAGAGATTGGACACTATGGGTTTTAGGCCTGTAGGCCATGATTGAGTTTGGAGAGGCGTCCCTCGAGAGGGAAGTCGAGAGCCTATCCGAGTATTTTGGTAAGGAGTTAGAGAGAGAGGAGAATTTCGGTCTGAGTTGAGCAATCAGTCGATAGAGGAGAGGTCACCTTCTATGTGAGTGGTGCTATTTATGTTCGTGTGCGAAACATGAGAGGCCTGATGTTTTAGTTTTGGGTTTGGGGGTAAACCCTGCAGGTCGTTATTGGTGATGATTTCTCCCAGAATATCAGGTAGCATGTGTGCCGCGAGGCAGTGATTTATCATGAGCAGATAGTCAGTTGGGACTGAGATAGTCAAGGACCACACTACACCTATTTGAGTATAGTAGGATGTATTATAGTGGTATCAGTGGGGAGTTCAGTCGAGTTTAGCAGTGCAGAGAGTTTTCTATCTATGTTGGGTGTTGAATATTGGAGTGGGTCCCTGTTCTTGGGATGATCCCGGTGTTGGAGCGATGTTTGATGAGTTGAGGTGAGGGGTACGATGATTTTGTGGTTCGGTCTATGAGCCAGGGATGTTATTGAGCAGTTGAGTTGTTTGGTGCTAGATTGGTACGAGATTTGGAACGACTAGAGACAGTCGTGGCGAGAAGTTCTTGAAGAGTTCATCTGAGGATCAAAGTTATGAGGTCGAATAATTTCCTTAAAGGGGATTATCGGGTGTTGTGTAGCACTTTCCAGGGGCAGGTGCGTTATTGCTGGTGGAAATAGTTCGTGAGGTTGTTGATGTGTCAGATAGTGATGGTTCGAACCCTAAGTGGGGGAGAACCGGGTGGTTTATTGAGAGAACCAGAGATTTGTGCAAGAGCGGTTAAGAGTTGGATGCAGAACCTGCGGCTTGAATTCATGAGATCAGGGTCATTGGTGATTAAGGAAAGGTACAGGGCGAGATAATGCATGTGATATATGCCTAAGAGAAGGATGGGTGTCTCCACGGCGGGTGGTCAATGATCAGGAATCTGATGGTGGTCAGAGTCGTCTCGAGTGGAAGGCTGGTAATGATGGTATGGGCAGTTGAGAACTTCTGGGTTGAGATATGGGTAGCCGATTATCGAGTAGCCAATTCCCGGGCTAGGATGTGTATTCTTGCTTGAATTTTGGAGTAGTAGTGGAAAGGGTTTCGAAGGATCATCAGTGTGTTCTCAAATATTAGCGCCTTCCTTGTATTCCAATTGAGTGTTTGGATGCATTGAAGTTGCGCATCGTGTGATATCAGAAATTAGTATGGGATTCAGAGGAAATGTATTGTCGTGAGTGTATGGTATTGGGAGTAAGGGAATCAGTGGTTGTGGCAGGATCTTGTGATGTTCTGTTGGGATATTCTGAGGTATCCAGGTATGATACCTTTATTTTAGAGTTACTCGTAAATCTTGAGTTGAAACGATTTGTGGTGTATCAGGTATCTACGGATCTAGTGGGAGCCCTTCGAGTATGGGCATCCAGGGAGATTATTAAGAGAATGGAACTTCGCAAGGGTGGGCATTTTGATATGTCGATTGCTTCCAGAGTCTGGAATGTGTATTCGAGCCGAGTATGGGTAGCTGCCTGTGATAGTCTGCGGAGCATGAGCTAGTGGAGTCAGAGGGTGTTGTGATACTGCGGGGAGCCGTAGTACTCACTAGTCAGAGAGTGTTGTGATACTGCGGGGAGCCGTAGTACTCACTAGTTAGAGAGTGTTGTGATACTGCGGGGAGCCGTAGTACTCACTAGTCAGAGAGTGTTGTGATACTGCGGGGAGCCGTAGTACTCACTAGTCAGAGGGTGTTGTGATACTGCGGGGAGCCATAGTACTCACTATTCAGAGGGTGTTGTGATACTGCGGGGAGACGTAGTACTCACTAGATTGCAAGAGAATGTGATGATGGAATGATCTCCGATCAGTGTATGATGTGGAAGAGTTTTGGGCTTGAGTATCCCTAGTATTGAGTTCTGGAGCCTGGGTGTTGAACCGGGGGCGAGACTGGGGTCACCGTCTCTGTCGGGAGATGCGGTAAGATGCGCAAGGGATATGCACAACAAAAACCAGAGACTAGAGTTTAGGCGATCCTCGGTTGGATTGTATTTTCTCGCATGAGGAAAAGAGAATTTTGTGACTTGCACGTCCCTGGGCCGGGATAGTGGTCACGGGGAGGAAGTTAGTGGGTTATTTGGATCATGATGATGTCTGAGGACACTTCAGAGCGAACGAGCGATTCAGACGCTCGAAGACATGCTTCAGGCATGTGTATTAGATCTCGGAGGGAGTTGCGGCACATATTTATCTTTGGTTGAGTTATCCTATATCAACAGCCATCATTAGTGCATTTGTATGCCACCCTTTGAGCTGTTGTATGGGAGGAGGTGTCGGTCCCTCATTTGTTGGGGAGAGGTAGCGCATGGACCCGAGGGCCCTTGCGAGCAGATCCAGAGCATGTGTGATACATGGAGTAGTGGCAAGGTTGGCTAGTGGTTTCCCTGGGTAAGGGAAGAGAAAGGTATGTAACCCTCGGGGGGGGGGGGAGTGTTGGTTCACAGAAGTGAAAGTAGTAGTGAGAGTGGATGATTTGGAGTATGGTGGTTGAACATTGTGTCTGTGACAGTGGTATGGAATGACATCATGTTGGGATGTCTGCTGAGGACGCGGAAGGGGTTCCGCGAGAGTAGGGCCAAGAGTCTCAGGATGAATGCAGGGAGGGAGTCGGGGACTCCCAGCTTGATTCTGATCAGGGTATTGGATATGTACTAGTGGTTCATCCTTGGGGGATGTTGGAGGATATCATCAGTGCATCGGGTTTTTCCCAACCCGAGGGTACTGGGCAAGTTCAACATGCGTATGTGATTGCAAGAGGAGAACTCATGGGAGTTGCTCTGAGATTGAAGAGTGGGTCTTTCTGTCAGCACGGAATGGATAAAGTGGAATTAGGATTGGGGATCCGATGGTTCATGGCTTTCTAGCCCTTATGGGTCGAGCGATTGTTGAGATTTGGAGTAGTGATACATCTCGGGTAATCCTCGATTGTTGAGTTTGATTATTAGAGGGTACAGCCGGTGCCCGGTTTGAGACGGTGGTCAGGACACCGCAAGGAAAGGGGAAGTGAGTTCGAGTTTGATGGTTATGCTTGGAGGAACCTGGTCCAGTTAGGGCCAGGTGGTGCGTCATGGGAATATTTTGGAGTCGAGTTGCCATAGGCTTCGAGGACGAAGCCTAATTTAAGTGGGGGAGAATTGTAACATCCCGAAACATCAAGAGTAGAGTTGAAGGGCTAAAAGAGTAAGTTGTGAAAGAGTGACTCGGCGAGTCCATGGATGGACTCGGCGAGTACAGTCGCGACTGGGTCGCGTGCTAAGTAGCCGAATCGGCGAGTCAGTGAGGAGGACTCGGCGAGTAGGCGCGGATTGGAGAAAACCCTAATTCTCGGGGTTGAGCCCTATATAAAGAACATTATGTTTTCCTCCCAGCCTCTTTATCACCCCTAAAGCCCTAGAAAACCCTAAATCGCGGTGAAGCACCATTGTTGAGTGGATTGGAGCTTGGAGAAGTAATTGTTGAAGGAATTTTGGGAGATTGAAGGCTTGGAGCAAGGGGATCTGCTTGGATCCGAATTGCATTGCAGTTGGGGCATCTCTTGGAGGTAATATCTCGTTCTTGGGCTGTTGTTATGTTGTTTCTTCATTTTGGGGTTTGTGGGAACTTGTCTATGGATGAAATGGGAAGTATAGAGGTTAGATCTGAGGTTGCTACCTCAGATCTGGAAGGGAGAAGAATCAGAGAGCATGAAAGTCCATGTGTTGGAGTGTTTAGTGAAGCTTTCATGTCCCAAACCCTAGCCCAGTGTGCAAATGGCCTAGATCTCTTTGGATTCACGTAAAGTTTGCCACTTTACGTGATTGATGAGTGGTAGGAGGCTAGATCTATGTTTTGGAGCAATTGCATGGCCTGGAATGCTTCGGAATGGATTCAGACCGGTGGTACTCGGCGAGTCACATGGGTGTACTCGACGAGTTGGATGAAGATGGCCTGGAACTCGGCGAGTTGTATGAACAACTCGGCGAGTAGGTTGATGATAGTCTTGGACTCGGTGAGTCTGTTCTTGGACTCGGCGAGTCTTGTCGAAGAGTCCCGATATTCCCTACTGAAGTCGAGAATCGGTGAGTTGTGTGCGAGTGGACTCAGAGTTGTTGGACTCGACGAGTCTCGGAGTGACTCGGCGAGTTAGGTCGCGGATTGAGTGAAGTTCTGATTATAGAAACTCGGCGAGTCATAGAGTTGACTCGGCGAGTAGGGTCAGTCAGGGGTTGACTTTGACTGAGGACTTTGATTTTGACCAAGGGTTGACCGTTGACTTTTAGGGTTTGGTCAGCGATGTGGCCTTTGGGCCAAGATAGGGGTAAAATAGTCTTTTACCCTTAAGAGGGTGCATTGAGAGGATTGATTCTAGTCTCGAGAGTTATAGTCATGAGAGTTTTGCCTTACGTGTTAGGCGGTGGCGAGTTCGAGATCCGAGTATGGAGATATCTGCTTTTTGCTTGACAGGTGAGTCTTCTCGCTATACTTTACCTTGAGTAGGTAACCAGAGTTATGTGACAGAGTATTTGTATGCTATGTATGTTATGTGTTGTACTGCTTTATTTCTATGTGATTTATGCTGTGCATGTTTGCAGAGTTGGAACCGAAGGGTTCCTAGAGTTAGAACCGAAAGGTTCACAGAGTTAGAACCTGAGGGTTCACAGAGTTGCGGTGCACGGACCCATAGAGTTATAGCCTCGAGTGGCTTATATGTGTTATGTGTGTGGTATTTTGGGGAACTCACTAAGCTTCGTGCTTACAGTGTTTTGTGTTATGTTGTTTTCAGGTTTCTTTCAGTATCACGGTACGGCACTGGCTTGATTGTACACACCAGAGCAAGAGTCATATTTTGGAGGATCTTGGTTTTCTATGCAAGTGAAAATGGAGCTATGTTTTGTAATTTGATTATGAATGAGATTTTTAACAAGTGTTCTAAGAATAAAATGATTATTTAAAATGAAAATTTTGTCTTGAAATTTACGGTGTTACAAGTTGGTATCAGAGCCTTGGTTTGAGGGATTCGGATGCGCCTTTGGGTAATTCTGGACTCAAACTGAGGAAGTAAGAAAAGTTTTCAAAGAAATAATTTTCTAAAGCGAATAAGAGTTCAAAGAGAAAACGAGAAAGAGCAGTTTGTACAATCAGCCAGAGCCCGAACGGTGATTTCCCAAAATACCCTTACTTTTGTGTTATGAGATATTTATGATGCACTTTATGAGATATTATTGCATGCTAGAGACAGGCTAGGTATTCCATATATTAGGACTAGAGTGGCCTGATTTGTGATGCCTTAGCCTAGGAATTTCTGTGATATGAGATGTGCTTTTGAGTATGTGATGAGAGAGAATATTTGATTGGAATCCTTTAAGGGATTTGAGTAGAGGAGTAATATAGGGGAGATACCTAGATGAGTACTGTGGTACTTGGAGAAGGAATAGTTAGAGCCCGCGAGGGGAAGAGTTGTAGAGTTCGGTGGTACTTCCGAGGATGAGCAGAGCAAGCGGAGTTATCACCCAGAGTGAGTCATATATATTCTTCGATGCTCGAATGCTGCTTGCTTCGTGCTTTGTGGAACTCTCGATGATGGGAGTCAGCTACCAAGCGAATATGACGATATTCAGGAGGTAGATGGCTGGCATCATTAGGAGCTCTTCAGCAGCTGATGGCAGAGAAGTGTGGGAATCTGAGAAGAGCCTAGGGAGTAACCTTAGCCAGATGAGTGCACTGGCAGGGTAGAGAATTTCGCTGGGGAGCGAGCGCGCGATGGAATTGGTGAACAAGAAGGTCGAGCAGCTACTTAGGAGCCCCGGGATAGTCCGTGTGGAAAGTATGGGTAGATGTGGCAGGTAGTATGGGCCCGTACTAATGAAAGCAGAGGACCCATACTTGATACAAGGAGTATTCTGAAGATTCTAATGAGCGTATTAAGGAGTGATGTATGGTTCGAGTACCATACATCAGAGCAGATTGAGGAGTGATGTTATGGTTCGAGTACCATACATTGGAGCGGATTGAAGAGTGATGTTATGGTTGAGTACCATACATCGGACCAGATTGAGGAGTGATGATATGGTTGAGTACCATACATCGGAGCAGATTGAGGAGTGATGTTATGGTTCGAGTATCATACATCGGAGCAGATGGAGGAGTGATGCTATGGTTCGGGTACCATACACTGGAGCATATTGAGAAGAGATGTCATGGGATGAGTACCATGGTTCGTAGTGAATGATGCTTGTGATTCTCTGGTTATCCGGTCACGATTGATGAGGTAGAGATTGGACACTATGGGTTTTAGGCCTGTAGGCCATGATTGAGTTTGGAGAGGCGTCCCTCGAGAGGGAAGTCGAGAGCCTATCCGAGTATTTTGGTAAGGAGTTAGAGAGAGAGGAGAATTTCGGTCTGAGTTGAGCAATCAGTCGATAGAGGAGAGGTCACCTTCTATGTGAGTGGTGCTATTTATGTTCGTGTGCGAAACATGAGAGGCCTGATGTTTTAGTTTTGGGTTTGGGGGTAAACCCTGCAGGTCGTTATTGGTGATGATTTCTCCCAGAATATCAGGTAGCATGTGTGCCGCGAGGCAGTGATTTATCATGAGCAGATAGTCAGTTGGGACTGAGATAGTCAAGGACCACACTACACCTATTTGAGTATAGTAGGATGTATTATAGTGGTATCAGTGGGGAGTTCAGTCGAGTTTAGCAGTGCAGAGAGTTTTCTATCTATGTTGGGTGTTGAATATTGGAGTGGGTCCCTGTTCTTAGGATGATCCCGGTGTTGGAGCGATGTATGATGAGTTGAGGTGAGGGGTACGATGATTTTGTGGTTCGGTCTATGAGCCAGGGATGTTATTGAGCAGTTGAGTTGTTTGGTGGTAGATTGGTACGAGATTTGGAACGACTAGAGACAGTCGTGGCGAGAAGTTCTTGAAGAGTTCATCTGAGGATCAAAGTTATGAGGTCGAATAATTTCCATAAAGGGGATTATTGGGTGTTGTGTAGCACTTTCCAGAGGCAGGTGCGTTATTGCTGGTGGAAATAGTTCGTGAGGTTGTTGATGTGTCAGATAGTGATGGTTCGAACCCTAAGTGGGGGAGAACCGGGTGGTTTATTGAGAGAACCAGAGATTTGTGCAAGAGCGGTTAAGAGTTGGATGCAGAACCTGCGGCTTGAATTCATGAGATCAGGGTCATTGGTGATTAAGGAAAGGTACAGGGCGAGATAATGCATGTGATATATGCCTAAGAGAAGGATGGGTGTCTCCACGGCGGGTGGTCAATGATCAGGAATCTGATGGTGGTCAGAGTCGTCTCGAGTGGAAGGCTCGTAATGATGGTATGGGCAGTTGAGAACTTCTGGGTTGAGATATGGGTAGCCGATTATTGAGTAGCCAATTCCCGGGATAGGATGTGTATTCTTGCTTGAATTTTGGAGTAGTAGTGGAAAGGGTTTCGGAGGATCATCAGTGTGTTCTGAAAGGTTAGCGCCTTCCTTGTATTCCAATTGAGTGTTTGGATGCACTGAAGTTGCGCATCGTGTGATATCAGAAATTAGTATGGGATTCAGAGGAAATGTATTGTCGTGAGTGTATGGTATCGGGAGTAAGGGAATCAGTGGTTGTGGCAGGATCTTGTGATGTTCTGTTGGGATATTCTGAGGTATCCAGGTATGATACCTTTATTTCGGAGTTACTCATAAATCTTGAGTTGAAACGATTTGTGGTGTATCAGGTATCTACGGATCTAGTGGGAGCCCTTCGAGTATGGGCATCCAGGGAGATTATTAAGAGAATGGAACTTCGCAAGGGTGGGCATTTTGATATGTCGATTGCTTCCAGAGTCTGGAATGTGTATTCGAGCCGAGTATGGGTAGCTGCCTGTGATAGTCTGCGGAGCATGAGCTAGTGGAGTCAGAGGGTGTTGTGATACTGCGGGGAGCCGTAGTACTCACTAGTCAGAGAGTGTTGTGATACTGTGGGGAGCCGTAGTACTCACTATTCAGAGAGTGTTGTGATACTGCGGGGAGCCGTAGTACTCACTAGTCAGAGAGTGTTGTGATACTGCGGGGAGCCGTAGTGCTCACTAGTCAGAGGGTGTTGTGATACTGCGGGGAGCCGTAGTACTCACTATTCAGATGGTGTTGTGATACTGCGGGGAGCCGTTGTACTCACTAGATGGCAAGAGAATGTGATGATGGAATGATCTTCGATCAGTGTATGATGTGGAAGAGTTTTGGGCTTGAGTATCCCTAGTATTGAGTTCTGGAGCCTGGGTGTTGAACCGGGGGCGAGACTGGGGTCACCGTCTCTGTCGGGATATGCGGTAAGATGCGCAAGGGATATGCACAATAGAAACCAGAGATTAGAGTTTAGGCGATCCTCGGTTGGATTGTATTTTCTCGCATGAGGAAAAGAGAATTTTGTGACTTGCGCGTCCCTGGGCCGGGATAGTGGTCACGGGGAGGAAGTTAGTGGGTTATTTGGATCATGATGATGTCTGAGGACACTTCAGAGCGAACGAGCGATTCAGACGCTCGAAGACATGCTTCGGGCATGTGTATTAGATCTCGGAGGGAGTTGTGGCACGTATTTATCTTTGGTTGAGTTATCCTATATCAACAGCCATCATTAGTTCATTTGTATGCCACCCTTTGAGCTGTTGTATGGGAGGAGGTGTCGGACCCTCATTTGTTGGGGAGAGGTAGCGCATGGACCCGAGGGCCCTTGCGAGTAGATCCAGAGCATGTGTGATACATGGAGTAGTGGCAAGGTTGGCTAGTGGTTTCCCTGGGTAAGGGAAGAGAAAGGTATGTACCCCTCGAGGGGGAGTGTTGGTTCACGGAAGTGAAAGTAGTAGTGAGAGTGGATGATTTGGAGTATGGTGGTTGAACATTGTGTCTGTGACAGTGGTATGGAATGACATCATGTTGGGATGTCTGTTGAGGACGCGGAAGGGGTTCCGCGAGAGTAGGGCCAAGAGTCTCAAGATGAATGCAGGGAGGGAGTCGGGGACTCCCAGCTTGATTCTGATCAGGGTATTGGATATGTACTAGTGGTTCATCCTGGGGGGATGTTGGAGGATATCATCAGTGCATCGGGTTTTTCCCAACCCGAGGGTACTGGGAAAGTTCAGCATGCGTATTTGATTGCAAGAGGAGAACTCATGGGAGTTGCTCTGAGATTGAAGAGTGGGTCTTTCTGTCAGCACGAAATGGATAAAGTGGGATTAGGATTGGGGATCCCATGGTTCATGGCTTTCTAGCCCTTATGGGTCGAGCGATTGTTGAGATTTGGAGTAGTGATACATCTCGGGTAATCCTCGATTGTTGAGTGTGATTATTAGAGGGTACAGCCGGTGCCCGGTTTGAGACGGTGGTCAGGACACCGCAAGGAAAGGGGAAGTGAATTCGAGTTCGATGGTTATGCTTGGAGGAACCTGGTCCGGTTAGGGCCAGGTGGCGCGTCATGGGAATATTTTGGAGTCGAGTTGCCATAGGCTTCGAGGACGAAGCCTAATTTAAGTGGGGGAGAATTGTAACATCCCGAAACATCAAGAGTAGAGTTGAAGGGCTAAAAGAGTAAGTTGTGAAAGAGTGACTCGGCGAGTCCATGGATGGACTCGGCGAGTACAGTCGCGACTGGGTCGCGTGCTAAGTAGCCGACTCGGCGAGTCAGTGAGGAGGACTCGGCGAGTAGGCGCTGATTGGAGAAAACCCTAATTCTCGGGGTTGAGCCCTATATAAAGAACATTATGTTTTCCTCCCAGCCTCTTTATCACCCCTAAAGCCCCAGAAAACCCTAAATCGCGGTGAAGCACCATTGTTGAGTGGATTGGAGCTTGGAGAAGTAATTGTTAAAGGAATTTTGGGAGATTGAAGGCTTGGAGCAAGGGGCTTTTCTTGGATCCGAATTGCATTGCAGTTGGGGCATCTCTTGGAGGTAATATCTCGTTCTTGGGCTGTTGTTATGTTGTTTCTTCATTTTGGGGTTTGTGGGAACTTGTCTATGGATGAAATGGGAAGTCTAGAGGTTAGATCTGAGGTTGCTACCTCAGATCTGGAAGGGAGAAGAATCAGAGAGCATGAAAGTCCCTGTGTTGGAGTGTTTAGTGAAGCTTTCATGTCCCAAACCCTAGCCCAATGTGCAAATGGCCTAGATCTCTTTGGATTCACGTAAAGTTTGCCACTTTACGTGATGGATGAGTGGTAGGAGGCTAGATCTATGTTTTGGAGCAATTGCATGGCCTGGAATGCTTCTGAATGGATTCAGACCGGTGGTACTCGGCGAGTCACATGGGTGTACTCGACGAGTTGGATGAAGATGGCCTGGAACTCGGCGAGTTGTATGGACAACTCGGCGAGTAGGTTGATGATAGTCTTGGACTCGGCGAGTCTGTTCTTGGACTCGGCGAGTCTTGTCGAAGAGTCCCGATATTCCCTAGTGAAGTCGAGAATCGGTGAGTCAAGGGATGACTCGGTGAGTTGTGTGTGAGTGGACTCAGAGTTGTTGGACTCGGCGAGTCTCGGAGTGACTCAGCGAGTTAGGTCGCGGATTGAGTGAAGTTCTGATTATAGAAACTCGGCGAGTCATAGAGTTGACTCGGCGAGT
This sequence comes from Lactuca sativa, assembly GCF_002870075.4. Classification (NCBI taxonomy): domain Eukaryota; kingdom Viridiplantae; phylum Streptophyta; class Magnoliopsida; order Asterales; family Asteraceae; genus Lactuca; species Lactuca sativa. Next base: position 92,648,583 of record NC_056629.2, read on the forward strand.
AGGGTCAGTCAGGGGTTGACTTTGACTGAGGACTTTGATTTTGACCAAGGGTTGACCGTTGACTTTTAGGGTTTGGTCAGCGATGTGGCCTTTGGGCCATGATAGGGGTAAAATAGTCTTTTACCCTTAAGAGGGTGCATTGAGAGGATTGATTCTAGTCTCGAGAGTTATAGTCATGAGAGTTTTGCCTTACATGTTAGGCGGTGGCGAGTTCGAGATCCGAGTATGGAGATATCTGCTTTTTGCTTGACAGGTGAGTCTTCTCACTATACTTTACCTTGAGTAGGTAACCAGAGTTATGTGATAGAGTATATGTATGCTATGTATGTTATGTGTTGTACTGCATTATTTCTATGTGATTTATGCTGTGCATGTTTGCAGAGTTGGAACCGAAGGGTTCCTAGAGTTAGAACCGGAAGGTTCACAGAGTTAGAACCTGAGGGTTCATAGAGTTTGGGTGCACGGACCCATAGAGTTATAGCCTCGAGTGGCTTATATGTGTTATGTGTGTGGTATTTTGGGGAACTCACTAAGCTTCGTGCTTACAGTGTTTTGTGTTATGTTGTTTTCAGGTTCTTTCAGTATCATGGTACGGCACCGGCTTGATTGTACACACCAGAGCAAGAGTCATATTTTGGAGGATCCTGGTTTTCTATCCAAGTGAAAATGGAGCTATGTTTTGTAATTTGATTATGAATGAGATTTTTAACAAGTGTTCTAAGAATAAAATGATTATTTAAAATGAAAATTTTGTCTTGAAATTTACGGTGTTACAATGCGGGTTATCAATCACATGTGATTGATATGATAACTGGCATGTTTAACTTGTATCCTCCCGTAAAAACATGTAAAAACATTTAAAAGGTTAATTCGGGGGTATGAACTCACCTGATGTAAGTGGATCCGGCGAACGTGCCGGTTGGGTGCTCGGTGTCAAGTAAAGACTTGAACACACTTAGTGACCTATTAACATATGATGACATATGTTTACAAGTAATTAGTGACTTAAACTCTTATTTAAACATATAGACATTCTATTGTGATTAAAGGTCTTATGGTTGAGTGCTAGAAGGTTAATGAGTTGTATGGAAGGAGTGTATGACCTCACTTTGGAGTTTACTCTCCTAAAACTCACTTTAAGTGAGTTCACGGTTGGGAGGCCACATCCCCCATGAGTTTACGACCGTAAACTCATGGGAGGAGTGTTTTTGATTGCTTTCAAGTCTCATGTGGATTTAGAAGTAGTTCTAGGGAATTATGCAAGGCTATGGGGGTGTTTAAGGGTCCAAGAGTATACTCCCTTGGAGTTTACGGCCCGAAGGCCACTCCTTGGGAGTTTATGGCCGTAAACCCTAGGGTTTATGGTAGTAAACTCTTGTACACCCCATTCCTTGATTTCTAGGCCTTTGGTTTAATTCTAACGAATTCTAGTAACGGTTATAAGGCTTTTAGGGGGCTTAAACTATCATTTGGCATGATTTAGGGGAGTTTACGGTCTAAGCATATGCTTGGGCCATAAACTCTATTTTACCCCTCAAATGTTTGTGTTTAATTGATCCAAACCCGAAATGGCAAGTCCCTAATCCATATCTTAAGCCTAGGGGTGGTTTGGAAGTGTTTTTGGACATGTTTTGCATGGTTAGAGGGTGTTTACGGCCTAAGCATGTGCTTGGGCCGTAAACCCTCTTTTATGCCCTAAAAATTGTTTTTTTTGAGGTTCAAACACTTCTAGGTTAATTCCACAACTAGTTTCTAAGCTCAAATGAAGGAAAAGTGGGACTTTTGGCAACATTTTAGGTGTTTACGGCCTAAGGAGGTTCTTAGGCCGTGAACTCCTTTTTGATGGCCATTTTGTGTGATTTTGAGCTATTGCAACAAGAAATGATGTTTAGAACAAGTTAGGGTAGAAGATCTTACGTTTTGGAGGCGGAAACTTGCGGTTTTGAGTCGAAAACGAGCTAGAGAGAGAGAGAGAGAGTAGAGAGAGGAAATGGGTTTAGGGTGGTAAAAGAGTTCTAGGGAGTGTTCAACTCCCTATATATAAGTCTTGGGTGTTGCACCCGGCATACGACTACCCGATACTAAAGCTTAACGAGGTTTAAACTTTTTACCCGGGTTAAATGGTCGTACTAAAAATAACATTTTCCAAATAAATGGAAATGAAATTTACTAGTTTTATTTATTTTGATACGACCATAACAACTTAAAATATAATTGAATAAATTAACATTTATTTATTTGACGGCCCCAAATTAACAGAACTTTTATAAAATGACATATTCCGTTAGCGGAAACGGGTTAATATAACGGAATAAACTTTGGGTTGTCACATCATCCCCCCGTTAAGGGAATTTTGTCCCGAAATTCAGGTTTAGGCAAGGAAGTAGGTATGAATGACCGAGTAATGAGATGAGGGTACTTCCTATTCGGTTTGCCTTGCACCCCCAAGTGGTCTCTGGCCTATGTCTGTCATCCAAACAAACCTTCACCTATGGGATGCGGATTCCGTCTCGTGTAGTTAACGCCTTCCTACAGGTATGTTTACGAAGTTAGGGTTCTCAATGGTTTCTATCAAGATGAGTGGGATACAAAGTGTGACATCGGGCAAGCACTTGTTAAGTATAAGAAGTGGATCGACCTGGGGTGAAGCTTGTGGAATATCCGAAAGTAGTAGTGGTCTGACGAAGGTTGGATCAATCTCCGTAAGGAGTCTCGAATGGTCCTAAGCTCTCGGACGGGTAGAGCTTTTCAGTACATAGAACATAGTGTACTTCTATGGCGAGATCATCACTGGCGTGATTCGCCATTCCGAAGTTCCAAACGTTCTCTCTCATACTGGAAGTGTAGTCCTTCAGATTGGTTCTTAAAAGTTCAGGTTGTCCTTGGATTCATGTTCCTATTGTTTGGCTTTCAAAGGTTTTCTGGATCATCGGATGGATTGTGTGTCTACGGGTATATGTTTGCTGTAGAGTGTCTATCTCAATATTGTGCAAAATGAACTTGCACTTCTAATTCTTGAGATATTTTTAACGGAAACCCTCAGGGTCGGGGAGATAGGGTTTCACCAGACGAGTGTTGGACTATCTCGGGAGGTGGTTCTACTATTTCTATGCGAGATAGTATTCGTGGAACACCTAATAGTCCAGTGAATCTCTAAGACGTTGGTTGATTTCAGTGCGGAAAGCGTGTGCCTTTGTATAACCTGTCACACCCCCGAACCAGACGGCGGAAACGTCCGACGGCTGTTGTGACTCAATTGAATACCATCACAGTGAATATACATGAAACATAACATCATTCATCACCATGCATTGAAATAGTACAACCGGTAGTGTTTACATTTAGTACATTGTTTCATAACATTACATTCCCAAAAAGTAGATTGTTCGATACTAGTTAAGCAAACAACAAGACATCACTGAGTACATTTTCCCTTCGATTTACCTGTTAGCTGAGAATACAAGTATTTTGAAAAACGTCAACATATGAAATGTTGGTGAGTTCATAAGTAATGTTTGAAACATAATGTTTTGTATTGTTTTGAAAACCACCAGAAAATCCGATATTTTCTGAAAAGAGTATCGTGTAAAAAGTGTGAAGATCCGTAAGTATGCTTGTTTGTTTCTATAATTGTAAAAAAAAATTGTTAGACTTGGTATGCATCTTGTAGGTGTATGAATTGAAAACCCTAGGAAAACCCGATGTTTTCCTAATACTTTGAATTACGCGTTTTGTATTTTATTATACCGTTGTGCCGTGTGTATTCGATAATTCCAGGTGACATTGGATTAATTATGGATTGTGAATTGTTATAAACACGCATTAATGAAAACGACTAGTTTACAACTATACAAACGATCCCTTAGGCGTCGTCCGTACTATTCACTTAATCCAACCACCCTGACTTCCCATAGCCCCACAACCGAGGAGAAAAGAGGAAACGTACCGGTAACGACTGCGAGATCCTGAATTGCTTCCCACTGACCCATGGACAGCACCCTTCTCGTTCCTCCATTCCCGGGATTGTTTTTGTTAGGGCAATCTCGGCGGAAATGCCCAATCCTCCCACACCTATAGCAGGTGTGGCTAGGCCCTGCATTGTTGCCGCCGGTGTAATGTTGTTGTTGTTGCGAGTGTTGTTGTTGTTGTTGTTGTTGTTGTTGTTGTTGTTGGTTCTGAGGAGGGTAAGTCCTGCAGTATCTCACCGTGTGTCCCCTCCGATTGCAACTGGTGCACTGCAACTCCTTGCATTCTCCATTATGATGGAAACCGCACTTGTAGCACTTGGGAAGATTACCAGAATAAGGTCTAGGAGCATTTGGGGCAGCTAAGGCTAGACATTTGATGTAGCTGGAACCTACGCGGTGGCAGCATTAACCGCCACTGTCTGCTGCTTCTTGGAAGTCTGGGGGCCTTGGCGCCCCTTCCTTTTGTTGTTCTTCCCTTTCTTGCCATCACTTTCCTTCTTGGTCTTAGTCTCCATTGGCTTCTCACCCTTCTTGTTGTTGTGGTCATACAACTTCTTCGCCAATCTTTTAGCACTGTCGAAGGTTTCGGGATTTGCAGCTATCACATTTCCCTGGATAGGAGAGGTTAGTCCCCAGATGAATCGCTCAATCTTCTTTCCTTCCGAGGTGATCATGCCCAGACATAACAGAGATAGTTCACTAAATCTCGATATGTAGGCGTCGATATCCGCATTCCGCACAGTGAGGTTCCACAGCTCTTGCTCCATTTTCTGAATCTCACCTCGTGAGCAGTATTTAGCCATCAACATTTCTTTCACTTCCGACCACGGCATGGAGTTGGCTACAGGGAGTGTCATGGCTTCCACGTGTCCGTTCCACCAAGTGAGCGCTTGGTCGACAAAAGTGCATGCAACAAACTTTACTTTCATCTCTTCAGGACAATCGCATATCTCGAATACCGATTCCACCTTCTCGATCCATCGCTTTAGAGTGATCACCCCTCCAGTGCCGTTAAAGGTTCGTGGTTTGGCGTTTGTGAAGTCCTTGTAGGTACATGTTTTGGTGGGTCCTTGATTCATTCCGTTGTTCGAACTCTCGGCCTCTTGCCCGTTGACTCCTCCATTGTTCCCTTGGTGAATCTGTGCCATAGCTGCGGTGACCGCAACAGATACGACTGCTTGGAATGCAGTGGAGTCAACTTCGGGTGGGGTTGGTCCAGGGTTTCCGCGAGTAGGTCGGCGAGGCATCTTTCTGTCATGAAACAGAAAGATGTTGAGTGTACGTGGCTTCCGTGTGGTTGTGATCCTACTGACTAGGTGTATGGCACGAACTTAAACACTTCTACCATTTAGCATACAATCATAGATTCTCAACACATAGCAATTTGTAATGTCATAATAAAATACGCAAAAGTTCACTAATATTATCCGCATTTGGTACATGAAAATTTTGCTCGTAGGAGCATACATGAGTGACACTAGTTCGATAGCATAACGGCTCTATGAGTAGTGTAGTCACTTAAACATAGAGTCGGGGTACATAGCATAGTTCCTAATGACCTAGTAAGATAAGTCTATCCCTAACCGCGATGAGCTGTGTCCGGGGGTGGTGCTGAGGATGTGGATGCTCCCTGAAGACGAGCCACCTGTCGTTCTGCGTCCTGGAGTCGAGACTCCCACCTCACATGCCTCATATGGAACTCTCGAAGGACGTCTCGTGTCTCCTGCTCTGCACGCTCGACCCTAGTCCACAGTTGGCGTACCTGGTCGGCGGTGCTCTGAGCAAGGTCGCCAGTGTTCCGTAACCGTCTCACCATGACCGGGAGGGCTCGATCGGCCGGTCCTCTGTCCCTAAGGTCAAAGAACTTGCGTGACATGCCAAACGGGGGTCGCTGTCCCTGCTGTCTGCTCCATCTCCAAAGATCAATACCCCAGGGAGGTGTAGGACCAGTAGGGCCCACACGGTAAGCAGGCACCCTGATCGGGTAAGGGGGGTTGATGACTTCGGACTCCGCGTCCGAATCACCCCTTCACTGTCCTCGGGTTCCTCTTCGAAGCTTCCTTCATCTTCTTCTGGTTCGGCAGGCTCGCCCTCGATTCCTGTCTCCGGTTCCCCGTCAGATTCCTCTTCGGGGTCTTCCTCGGGGTCTTCCTCAGGCTCTTCCTCAAGCTCCTCGTCTAACCATCCGTTATTCCCCTGATTAGGGAAATAAGGATCTCCGGGGTGATGAAAACCAGCCATGCTGTCTGCGAGAGTGTGTAAGTATGATAACATTATTCCTAGGATGCTACAACTATTGTATAGACTATGCAGGCGTTCTCCTCTTTTGGTGATATAGGGGTTTGTTTTTAGGTTCCCTAGCTCGCGATCTCATCAGAACATGTGTTAGTTATACCTTGGAGGGAATGTAGTTGATCAGGCTACATTCACTTCTTGATATCACTAAAACAGTGCTAAATTAACCGGGATACTAGTGTTATCTTGTTTGGTTCGGTGTTATCTTCTTACTCCTAATACAAGCAGGGGTGTTTTATTGTTATGTTTTACTTGTTTTGTTCAGAGTTGGGTTAGTCCCTCTTTTCGTTTATAGTTGCATATCAATGTGTGGTTAGACATGCTAATTCACTATAAATAGAGCTCTGATACCAACCTGTCACACCCCCGAACCAGACGGCGGAAACGTCCGAGGGCTGTTGTGACTCAATTGAATACCATCACAGTAAATATACATGAAACATAACATCATTCATCACCATGCATTGAAATAGTACAACAGGTAGTGTTTACATTTAGTACATTGTTTCATAACATTACATTCCCAAAAAGTAGATTGTTCGATACTAGTTAAACAAACAACAAGACATCACTGAGTACATTTTCCCTTCGATTTACCTGTTACCTGAGAATAAAAGTATTTTGAAAAACATCAACATATGAAATGTTGGTGAGTTCATAAGTAATGTTTGAAACATAATGTTTTGTATTGTTTTGAAAACCACCAGAAAATCCGATATTTTCTGAAAAGAGTATCGTGTAAAAAGTGTGAAGATCCGTAAGTATGCTTGTTTGTTTCTATAATTGTAAAAAAAAATTGTTAGACTTGGTATGCATCTTGTAGGTGTATGAATTGAAAACCCTAGGAAAACCTGATGTTTCCTAATACTTTGAATTACGCGTTTTGTATTTTATTATACCGTTGTGCCGTGTGTATTCGATAATTCCAGGTGACATTGGATTAATTATGGATTGTGAATTGTTATAAACACGCATTAATGAAAACGACTAGTTTACAACTATACAAACGATCCCTTAGGCGTCGTCCGTACTATTCACTTAATCCAACCACCCTGACTTCCCATAGCCCCACAACCGAGGAGAAAAGAGGGTGCGAAGCCCCCGCTATTTCCATAAGTCGTTCAAGGCTATCGTGAATGCGAAAGGCCCTTGGCCCGACTCGCATTGGTGAATTCTCGACTTTGCTAGCAGTACCAAAAGAACCTTGGGGCCCAACAGCACAAAAGCCAGTGAAAGTCCTTTTACATGGAATTAGGTCATATAAGACCCAACAACATGTAAGCGAGTTTCCTTCGGGCCTAAAGATCATGTCATTGGGATAGCTAGGCCCAACAAACACGATTTGAAACTTTCGGGCCCAAAGATGGTGTATCGACGTCTGGTGAATTCCCGCGTGTGTATTGACTTCCGGTAATTTTCAGCGTGTGTATTGTAGTATCGTCGTGTATAGATTTTTGATTCATTATTGATTCGAGACCGAATCAATTCGTTTGGTAACGATTTTTGGTGTTGAAGGTGTATTATGTTTCGTCGGTAGTCGTGGTACTAGTATTTCATCATAACGGATTTGTTGTTTAAAACATTAGAATTTTACTTTCTGCAGCCTCTTTCTTTTGGATAAATTTACACTTTTGACCCTTTGTATAAAAGAATTTCCATTTTAGTCCTTAAACCATTTTTCTTGACACTTTAGTATCAAAACTTGTTGAAAAGGTATTTTTCAGCTCAAATTTGTTTGAAAAACAGTTTTAGTCCCTAAGAATGAAGTTTTCTCGGCTGGAACCTCTATTTTCGCAATTTTTACACTTTTGGCCCAAAATAGAAATTTTTTGCATCTTTGGTCCCTTTTAAATATGAAAGGTATTTTTAACCCTTGAAATGGACTTGCGGCACTATTAGTCCCCTGTTTTACAGAAAAGTACAGTTTCAGCCCTTCAAATTTGAAAATCTCGCATATTGGGCTTTATTGGGCCGAAAAGTTCATTTTTGGCCCATTATGCTTAAAAATTTACATTTTAATTCTTCAAAAGAGTAAATTTTCTAGAAAATACATTCTTGAAACTGTTTTGACTCATCTCCACCATCAGAATTTGCATTTTGTCATTTTGGGCCCCTTGAATTTATATTTTCAACATTTTGAGCCCAAAAATGTTCATATTAACCAACTTGGTTATTTTTCTAGAAATAATTTGTGTGTAATAATATGATTTATACTTGTTTCATACAACCTAATGGAAATCTCGGTTTTAAGGACTTTTTGACTAGATCCAACACCACAATCACATAAGAACACATATATACACATCGAAATCACACAAGGCATACATATACTCATAGATCTACACATTTGCTTGTATTCCCCCCCCCCCAAAAAAAAATTATAAAAACCGAAAAATAGGGGGTATGAAGCTCACCTTTGCTTGTTGTTTTCGGTTTAGAAGGAAGAAATGAAGAAAACTTGATCCTAGCAAGCCTCCTTGGAAGATCTCGAACTTAAGGAGTTTTCTAGGAGTATGATCACCAAAAACTTGTTTAGAATAAGTGATCTTACATGAGAGAGGAGTTTTGTAACTTAGACATTTGAAAACTTACCAAAGGATGATGATTATCTTGTGAAATCCTCTTGAAACACAAGCAAAATTTCGAGATTTTTGGATGAAGAAGAAGGGATGAGTCTTGAGTGATTTCGAGAGAGTTTTGTTGTGAAGTGTGTGTGTTTGGGAGACTCTCGGCCAAAGGAAAAAGAGAGAGAGAGAAGAGAAGTGAGTGAAGTGATGTGTGTATGGGAACATGAGTTAGTGCATGGAGATCCAAGAGGTAATAAAGAGGTGGCAATTAAAAGTCAACCCTCTTCCATGTTGGGTTGTTGGGCCGAGAAGAGGAGAAAGGAAAGGAAGGATATTGGGCTTCTTGTGTTTAAGCCCATATTATGACTTAATTATGTAATTTTCGGCCCAAATAAATTAAGGAATCACTACAAGAAAAAAGGCCTTTTACGACGCGCAAAACACGACGCTCTTTGATTTATGTTACGCATTAGAGAGCGACATTAAAAAACTGTCATCTCTTCAAAAAATTTAAGGATTTAGGTCACGCATTATTGCGCGCCCTTAAATTAGTGTTATAAGAAAAAAAATTAAAAACACGGAGGGCACTGTATGTTAAATGCGCGTCCTTTATAAATGTCGCTTTATAATTTTAATGAAACGCGCCTTTTAGTAGATACCGGGAAACGAAATCCCCAAAATTTTGAAAACCCGCTTTTCTACCTTCTTTCTATCTTTCATCTTAGCAATCGATTATCCCCCTCCCTCCTTCTCCCTCTTCTCCGATCCGCTTCTCCCCTCTCCACCATGCTATGATGAATGAGATCTCTTCGTCAATCAGAGCTATTAGCCGACAAAGACCTTCATTTTCTCCCTACCTTCTCTCTACAAACCCTAGAAACCGCAACCACCGTCAATAGATCCAGAAGCATCTTCCCTGTTTGCTTGCGTTTGAAGGAATCATCGGCTTGTGGTGGCGTCTCCGGTGGAAATAAAAGGTTAAATTGAAAACTGCCTCTCGGTAAGAGAGAGAGAGAGGGAGAGAGAGAGAGAGAGAGAGAGAGAGAATAAACAAAAATAAGAATCAAAGTCGGGGAATCCTCCGATGCCTAACATCCCGAGATGAGAAGGTAGAGAAGATGTCGATCCAGCTACCACCCCAACCAGTACCTCTAACTCTGTACGCCGACGGTTCTCACTGGCGGCTCAGCCGGAGGTAATGAGAGCGGCCAGAACGATGACTCTATTAAAGTGTAACTGGATAATATTTATCGAACTTTCAGGAATTGGTTAACGACTCTATTTCTCACTCCTGCAGATTCGCCAATTTCATCCTGCGGATTCACCAATTGCATCTTGTTTGCTTAAGATCAGCGATGAGTTTGAACCTAACTGCGTAAGTTCACAAAAATTGACTTTGTAAGTCAAATATCAAATTAATTGTTATCTATCATGGATCAAGATGGTCATATACCAAATATCCCAGATGTTCCTATATTGGATATCACAGAAGACATGGTGGCTGGAGAGGAGTTTATAGACAAAAAAGTCCCACGATACAAAAGAAACAATTTAGTGGCATGCCTGAACATTCCTAACGGTAATTAAGAGAGGCATGGGAAGAACTGGTGAAATTCATTATAGGATAGGACACCCTCCGTCTACTGCATTCATTGAAGGTACACGTGTCATCCCTCAAGTTCTGCTAGAATTTTGGTACACGTGTAGAGTAGAGGGTAGTGCAGGGGACATTATGAATGATAGGGAAAACACGGTTAGAATTACTCTCAATCATCTCAGAAAAATTCTTAGGCTATCTGTCCTACCAAAATATGATCTAGAAGTCTCAAAATCTCAAGCAAGCTCAGTCCTGCTTGAGACAGCAGGAATTTCAAGGTTGAAATCAGTCCAAGAATCACTCCAGAAAGTACAAGATCACATTATGAGTTAGGCAAGTCAAAGGATGATGGTAATGACAAAAAGGGGGAGAGCACAAAGAGAAGAAGAGAATCAGATGATGATCCTGAAGAAGGAGAAACTTGTTATAAAAGGTACAAGAGAAGAAAGAGGAAGATTATAGATGATGGAGCAAACTTACAACTTGTTCATATTCAACCACCAGATCCTACAAAAAAAACCATTTCACTTGAAACACCCCAAATTGGTAAGAATCAGGTCCTACAACATTCTATGAAAGATAATCTTTCTGAGATGTGGGTCTCTTCCCCAAAACCGGATGCTGGATCTTCTCCCCCAACTTGGATTAGATGTACTAAGCAGTGGATTTTAATAAATTGCTTCTTTAATTGCTTTAACATATGCAGTGGTGAATCAAGATAACGAAAATAAAGCTATCAAGAATAAATATCCGTTGGTAATTACTCTTTTTTTTGTTATGATTTATGAGAATCAAGACCGAATGAAAAAGGATGATATCCTAATAACATGAATGTTTTCCATTTGTGGTTTTCTCCAGGATCCCCATAAATGTCACCAATGTGAGACAATTGATAGAACTATTGTTCATTGCACCAAGTGTAAAATTACATTATATTGTACCCTGTGCCTCAAGTAATGGTAAATCTTATGTCTATTCTACCCCTGTGTCACCACCACAAATGTTTGTTTGTTACACAAATTCTCATCACTAACCTAAAATAGTTTTTGAATATTCAGGTATCCTCACTTGTCGGAAGAAAAAAAATATTAGACGCTTGCCCATTTTATTGTGGAAATTGCAATTGCAACTCGTGTTTACAGAAAAACATTGAGGTTTATAATGAGACCTACAGACAAGAAAATGCATTATAACATGATGTGCTAATGCTAAATTTTCATGCTTTTGTAACACAGATGCCAAACATAGACTCGAAGGGTGATGTGAAGTTGCAACATCTTCACTATCTCATCAACTTACTACTTCCGTTTGTAAAAAATATCCGTGAAGAACAAGAGATGGAGATAGTCGTGGAAGCAGGTGCCTGTGAAGGTAATCAACTTACTGCTTCCATTAAAAAAATCATTTCAACTGGGTTATGTTTTGTTTTAATGGCATTCTTATTAAAGTGTTTTTATTTTCATAACTCACAAAGTGTGCACTTCTGCAGTTCTGCACCTTCTAATGTGTAATTTAGTGCAACTAACATTGGTACTCGTGTACCCTCTAATTACTAACACTAAAATAACCAAAAAAATATATTTTATAAGAAATTTATCATTTAATGACTCATTTGACATGATCTGATTTTGCAAAGACATGTAGATATAAGATAGTTATGTTGCTTTTTCTGGATTTAATTGTAAAAATTTATGTGAGTTTATTTATTTATTTATCAGGTGTAGAGGCATGGTCATTTGATCAACATTTACGAGTTGCTGTATTTATCCCAGCTGGATGTCCTTTTCAAATGAGGAATCTTCAGGTGAGTTGAGAGTCCTTTTCTCAGACAAATACTAAAATATAAAAACTATTTTGTTTTAACAAATAAAATTATAAAAATTGATAATTGAGTTGTGTTGGCTTTTTGCAGTCAACGGTTGAGTTAGGGCTTGATTTCTTCTTCCCTAAAAGTCTAGCAGAAGCTGTATGATTAGGTGCAGAGATTCGTGAACTTGCTAATTACCATGATGCAAAGCTTCAAATTTTAGAGGTCAAACATCTTTTTTCCCATTATACCCTTGTGATTTCACTATTTACCTTTTTTTAATTGTAATTTTGAATGATTATAGGTTGGAAAGGTTTCACTTTATGCAGCAAGTTCATCAATTAAGGAAGTTCAAAAACTGGTGTTGGATCCAAAGTAAGACACTCATATGAGAATCTCTTTTATTTATTTATTTATTTTAATTAATGTTTCTACTTTTTTATCTTTCTTTTTTCTTTTTCATTCTTTACAGCATAATTCCATATTATCTAATAATCAGAAAATCAGGGCTTTATTAGTTTTACAGTTTACTTTAGTATTATATTATACCCCTCACATTTTCCCAAATTACCCCTTCCTCTACAATGTTTTTTTTATAAGGTGTAAGTTAATTATCGTTCGATATAATCGACTTTGATCGATAAAAGTTGAAATGCAATAAATATGATCAAGGTTTTCTAGAGATAATGCATAATTAAAAGGTTCCCTAAATAATGTACTGATGAAACGTGGCTTTCGCATGTCGGCATACTTTTTTGTTTGACTTGATGGGCTTTCTTGGTTAACCACTTAATCTGGACAGCTTAGTGTATCAAAACACCAACCCTTCCCCTACTTGCCCTTAATATTTTTTCCACCAACTTCTTTCCTGTTAAAATTGATGATGATTATGAAATCTGTTTGTTGGGATGTAAGGGTAAAATGGTCATTTGGTCTTAGGGGCTGTTTTATAGTTGCTAACCATTCAGCCACTTTACCATACAAGACTTGCTGATACCCCTCTTCTTACTGGACAGGTAAGTTTCAAATCTTTTTGTTGTGGATTTCTTATAGTTTCTTTTTGTTGTGGATTTCTTATAGTTTACTTAGCTTCTTAAATCAAAGAGTATAAAGTTTTCCTAATGTGTTCTAATAATTAAGAAAATGGTGTTTTTTTGAAAAATGCTTCTCAATTTATCTTATTAGGAAGAATGGAGAACAGGCCTCAAATCATATGTTTTTTTTTTCCAGTAACTTCCACTTCCTTCATGGGTTTGTAACAATACTGATGGACTTTGCTATTTTGTTGTATGGTGTATTACCTTGGATATAATTTGTTTTACAGTTTTCTCTTTTTATTTAATTTAAATTTGGATATAAGTTTGTAACACATGGGATTTATGATTGCAGCAAACAATATTTCTTTTCTTTCCAGACATGATTAAAGGCATGTTTTTGGCTGTAGTTATTGGACCACCTGTTGTGGTTGCCATCGTTTTAATAGTACAGGTATTATTCTATCTCTGAGAAATTTCATTTGCCATGTCATCAAAAGTTGCCAGATGGACTATTATCTTTCATGTTTGAGTTGGTTCTCAACTTGTAGAAGAATAACATAAAATATTTTGGCATCTGAGTGTAAAAAATAATATTTGAACTCATAAGTTCCTTAATAATACTTTATTGTGTTACATGTACTTTATTACTTACTCATAATATATAATTCAATCTGATTATTGATTATGTTTGGTGAGATCATGTTCTCTGTTCTTGATGCTGCATCTGATAGGGAACCAAAAGTGAGGACTTTTTTTCCCCCTGACACTTGAAATAACAAGGTAAGGAGAGCATTCTAAACATTCTGGAAACTTTAAAAGAAGAGGGAAATAGGGTCTTGTTCAATGCTTTAGCTGTGTTTGCTCTAAGGGAGATCAACTTATCAAAAGTAAGTTACTATTTCACCCTTTTATTTAATATTTTTGTGATTGAATGAAAGTCTTAATGAAAGTAATTGACAACCCTTTCTCTGTAAATGATGTTGTGATTGTGGGAGAGGTGTTGTGTTTTTCTCTGTTGCTAGGTAACCTTCTCAACAACAACATTCTAATTAAGCAGGTGAGTACTCAAGATTAAGGGAGACTTGTAATCATGTTTGACATTCCTTTCTAGTAAGAAACAGAGTTGTATGATTATTTGTTAGTTTTATAGGAATGTATAACCCATGTTAGCAATGTATTATTTTTGTTTAACATTTGAATGATTCTTTGTATGACATTACAATTTGTGTAATTTATTTTATTTTTTGAGTATGAAATTTTATTTTATATTATGCAATGGATTGTATTTTTTGTATATGGTATTTTATTTCTATTATGAGAAATTAAATGCAAATTTAATTTAAAAATTAATAAATATATAAATTTATTTTTTTTAAACATTTAAATTTACGATACGCAAAAATGTGTGTCATCTTCATTTATGACATGGCCTTTCTTGACAGGGGCTTTCTTGATACGCATTGCGTGTCATTAACACGCGCGTCGTAAGGTTACGACACGCGAATGCGTGTCATCTTCCTTTATGACATGGCCTTCCTTGATACGCATTGCGTGTCGTAAACGCGCGTCGTAATTGCGCGTCGTAAATGAGCGTCGTAAATGCGCGTCGTCTATAGACGACGCGCAAAAGCGCGTCGTCTCTCTTTATGACAGGGCCTTCCTTGACACGCATTTGCGCGTCGTCTGAGCCTTTTACGACGCGCAATGAGCGTCGTAAAAGGCCTTTTTTCTAGTAGTGAATGATTTTTTTTATGATCCATTAGGGCTATATAAATTTGTTGTGACCCAATAAGGTCCGTTAGGGTATTTTATTTCATTCTAGGCCCAATATGGCCCAAAATATTGAATTAAATGGAAATGGGTCCAGTTAGAGCCCATTTAAGAGTTCTAAACCCAAGATGGTCAAATTGGAAGCTTATTGGTCCATTGGGCCCAATAAGGAAGTCCTAGTCCAAAATGGACCTAAGCAAGAACTTTTAGGGTTTCCAATTGCTTGTTGACCATTTGTAATGCTTGTATGGTGTATTTGATTGCAAATTTTGATGTCATAAAGTAAGCATCATAAATGCTCTTAAGTTTTTGATTCAAAATTTTACTTATTTGTTGTAGTTACAAGGCGCAAAATTTCTAGTTGTGACATAACCCATCGAGTAACACCTAGAGTGGTGTCAAGTCTATAATCTCTTCAGGATCTGGGTTATAAGGCTTAACGCAACTACTTCCACATTTTGACCAAGTATTCCTGGCTGTGGAGGTTATCCTGTGGTTCTCGGTATTCTAGTGTTCACTTCGGAGAATGGTGACTATCGTCTACAAGGCGACGGTGACTTCCTCCATGTGACGTGGCGGAGGATCCTAGGCACTACTCGTCTGTAACGGGGTGGACGAAGTGCTTGAGTAGTGCGAACATCTTCGGCAACTACTCTTCCGAAGGTTCCGAGTTTTCCCGGTCTAGTTCAAATCTAGTGAGTATTGGGTTCCATTACTCGGAACTTTAATTTCCTCATCCACTCTTCTCAGAGTTTAATATCATCGCAACTTTCGGATTTGTGGGATATCCGCTGAGATGCTTAATTCGGGGGATTACGTGTGACTGGATGGTCGTAGTCAATGTCCTTTACTCTTACGACTCAAATCACTTTACTAACTGAGGGTGTCAGCTACTATGTTGGCTTACCGGGATGACAACAAATTTCGGATTTGTGGTCATTATAGTAGCTCAACCCGCAGTGATTCTCTTGACTCTAGCTCCTATTCTATGGAATAGGATGAAGAGCTTTACTATGAGGTTCGTGGTAGAGCTCATACTTGGCTTAACCACTAATACTTGGTGTATGCAAGCCATATATAATTGAGGTTGGCAGGATGTTCAGTTGTGTGACTCCACCCTAGACCCACTACCCAACGAGGAACAGGGAGCAGGGAGGAAGCACACATCTTAAATCTTTTTGATCTCAATTATATACCACCTTTATGCATATACCCAGTTATAGTGGTCAGTCCCATGAGTTCTATCCTTTGGGTTCACGAACCTGATTCATGAGGTGCGAAGGGTCTTTCTGGGTTTCTACAGGGTATGCTTCGGGTGGTTATCATCTTCCAGAATACCTACAATGTCTTTCACTTTGGTTTCTTTCTGTCTAGGAAGGTTGGTTAACGGCGTGCGGTACCTTTCTCCTGGGTACTTCGGAAGGTCCGAGGTAAGAGGGACGACTGACGGATCGCATTAGGTTTGATTATCTGTATTATGTTTAGGTTCGGAAGAACCTTTAATTGCTGAAGTGGCTATGGAGAAAGTTCTTTTTACACAGCACTAGGGATTTACACATGGTTGCACGTAGTCGAACCATGATTGATAGAGTCGTCGAAGTTGGCACACTTCGACATGATATAGAATGAGGGTCGATAGAGTCATGTGCCGAACGGGCACACCAGTTTTAGGCGTCTCGAGTTTCGTCCCGTGTATTACTGTCGTGGATACTTGGACCGATAGAGTCGACGCGGAACTATAGAGAGTCCTGAGTGTTTCTGAGTAGAGTACCTTTTCATGAATGGATTCTCACGAGGCATTTCTATAATTGCCTAACATATACTAGTCATGTATAATCAAGGTGGGGAGGACTGTTGATTGAGCGACTCCGCCTTAAATCCACAACCAAATGAGGAACAGGAAATTAGGCAGCATTCACTCACTCTAGGTCTATCCATCTCAATTATACATGGCCGTAACGTATATATCTAGCCATTATAGTTTTACCTGATGAAATTTTTAAATTTTATGACAGTGCTGCGACTTTCGTCTTAATGGGGAAAAATTTACATTTAGAGTTAGTCTTTTAATGTTTTCGGTTAGTTATCTGAGATTGAGAGACGTACCAAAATCTATCGGGTTCCTCGATGCTTCTCACTAAGCATTAGGGTTAGACTCCTCCTGAGTCTTTGTTGTTTCCTTCGGTTGGGCAGTCCCTTCTGAAGTGTCTAATCTCACCACACAGACGGCAAACTGGGTTGGTCGTCACATTGGTGGTTGATGTAATATCCTCAACCGGGGTTCTGCGGACGCGAGCAGTATACCCCTACATGTTGCACCTAGCTCAGAAGAGTTCCTGGCACATACCATGATGATGGTAGCTACACTTTCCGCAATGGGAAAGGCTTCCTAGGTATGGTCTTCTTGAAGTAGGGATGGAAAGGCTGGCAAGGGTATTGACTGTCTCAGCTCGTAGCCCTTCAGAAGGTCCCTGAGCCGAGGTACTTCCTTCCTCATTCTGGAACTTTCTCTTTAGTGGAGTTGACTTAGGTTCTTAGGTGGCTGGGTACACAGAGGTTGGCTGCTGCTGTCCACTACTAGGATCGGAATTCCCGATAGGGCTCTTGCTAACATTGGCATTGTTAGCATTCAACTGAGCCATGACATCCGCAACGGCTGCCGAGACTGCAGCCTGGAACGTAGCTTCATCGAGTAGGAGAGTCGGTTTGTTGTCAGTGGATGGGTTACGCTTCTTCGGAGGCATGGTTTTTCTATAGGGAAGAGAACTCAAGCAGACGAGAGACGATTGTTAACCCTGGACCTATCTGTCCATACTGTATTAGGCAAAAAAATTTCCCATGCTTCGGATAATGGTTGCCTGAGTGTCGACCTACATCCCTATGATGTAGTCCTGGTATGCAGGGTAAGAGTATGAGTGTCGGAAAAAGGCCATAAGATGGGAGTCGTTCCTACTAAGTTACCTTTATACTGGGAAAGGTTCACTCTCCAGCTTGGAGAGATCTGAGAACAGTTCGGAACGAAGACCGCGGGAAGAAAGGCTCATGAAGACTTATGGCTAGATACTCTCAATAGGGGTGCGGGGATCCGCTCTAATCGAATTACTTGCAACGGGAAAAAGGCGTTTCACCTAACACATAACGTGAGTAGTGTAATCACTAACTCACTAAACTGTATTATTTTATGGGTGTATTAGCATGACGAACACGAGGAAAAGACACTTCTCGGGTTCCATGTACTGGCTCCCTCTGTCTGCCTCGTATCTCTGACTAGAATCGGCGTTGGTTTCCTTCAGGTAGTTACCTAGGGTTCTCTTCTCGTATAGACGTACTGAATCTCTACTCCGTCTTACTTTCGATTCCGACTCTGGGTGTCATCGCTTCATGATGGATGACTGGAAATCGCGGAAGTTTAGGTGAATTTCCCACCAATGTCCCTAAAAAGATATAGGCACTTGGTGGTTTCAATAGTCTCGACCTGGTTCATTTATTTCCGAACTGGAAATCTTCTCAATGAACCTCTTCTGGGTCTGAATCAATTCTTCTGCCGAGTACTGAAGTGGATATGGTTTTCTACAGGGTTCGTGCGAGAATGGAAATGTCTAAATAATCCTAAGAGATTATTAACATTTCACTGGGTGATCCATATCGAGTCTTGCTACAATTACATAGGGTATACAAATCATATATAGCGTAGATCCGATAGGCCTTCGAATATGTGATACTACTCGATATCCACATCCAAACAGGGAAAAGGAAGTAGAGCGAAACCACACATTCTTAGCCTATGGGATCCTTATTATATATAACTTGGGGAGTATACTCTCTGTAATTGTAGGTATATCGATAAGGATCTTTTTAGTTCTTCACACAAGGTTGTTTATGAATCCTAAAATACCCCTATGGTATTTTAATTTCTTGCTTGTTTCTTATCTTCTGAATATGATTCTGGGATTAATGTGAGTCTTTTAGTATTCCAAAATACTCCCATAGTATTTTAAACTTTATGTTTGGCTCTAGCTTTTCTAGGTTGTAAGTTTCAGACCTGTTGCAACACCACTTTCACTCCCAAGCACACGTTCATCGCATCTCGAATAAATTTAGTTGATCAGGTTACATTTATTCTAGCTTACGATTACATAACTGCCCAGGTTTGACGGTAATGCTCAACATCTAAAGACTTTTATTCTTGTTCTTCTTGCGATACTTGTGTTCGAGTGTTTAGATTCTGGATGTTCTTATACTTTGGTAAAATATGGTTATATTTTAAAGTATAATTCTTGGTCAGAGTGTTTTATCCCTATGTATTTATAGGCTGTATATCTTTTATGAATTGATATACTTAGCTCACTATAAACAATGCTCTGATACCAATTTGTCACACCCCAAAACCGGAACGGCGGAAACGTTTCGGGGTAGAGGACGTCATGTCAAGTATCACAACATATGTAGTATAGTAATCAAAGTACAACAACCATTTCATTAATAGTAATAGTTTTACATGGTTTACATTACATAGAAACATCAAAGTAATACAAGTAATAATGTAAGTGCAGCTCGGTACTAAACGGTCTTCACCAAAAGCGCCTGCGATGTACCTATCTATTGCTGACCTGAGAATACAAGTTATTTTGAAAGCGAGTATCAGCATTTTTATAAATGCTGGTGAGTTCATAAGTCTTTAGTGTCATTTGTGTAAGTTCAAAATAACTTTATAAAAGTGGTATTTTAGAGTCTACAGTGGATTAGAATCCTTTCCAGAAAATCCTATATTTTCTTAATTAAAAGTAGTCTTATACCAAGACCCGATTGATTTATGTTGTGAAAAGAGATTTTCCCTTAAACACTATCATTACCAAAATACGGTGTTTGATTTTAAAGAAAGTAGGAGAATATCAGGGAAAATAACGTATGCCTCAGCAGTGAAGACTGCTGACTAAGGCAAAGAGATCATAGACTCCAGGAAAGTATCGAATGAACGACACGCCTGGCTCAGTCTAACAAAAGAGATACAAACCCCAGACGGTATCGAATGAATGATACGTCTAGAAAGATCTAAAATAGAGAGACACAAACCCCAGACAAGATCAAATGAATGATACGTCTAGCAAGGTCTAAAAACACTGGAGACAGACCCCAGACAATATCAATTGAATGATACGTCTAGCAAGGTCTAAAAACAAAGAGATACAGACCCCAAACATGATCAAATGAATGATACGTCTAGTAAGGTCTAAAACAGTGGATACAGACCCCAGACAATATCAATTGAATGATACGTCTAGCAAGGTCTAAAAATAGTGTAATTCCAGGTGTGTATATTCGAGGTGTGTATTTCCTAGGTGTGTATTTCCAGCATATAGTGTTAAGCGTCGTTACCTTAAGGCCATGAATTATAAGGTAACCCCGAGATACTCGTAACCATACTGATAGACACTAGAGAACTCGACGCCCTGCAAGCGTCAAAATAAAGATGTGACATTTGTCACCCCTTGGCTTGGTAGGCCGTGGACTGTAGCTAGCAGTCAGGGTGCGGGGGTGTCAATCCCGTATAGATGTATACACACAATGTCCGCTCTCCCTACAAGAGACTCTGGCTACCAACTAGACAACGGAGAAGGCCATGTCCTGAAGATGTATCCCGGATAGTGGATTCTGGTGTAAGTGTTGGACTAGCAGTAGAGACTCATAACTGAACCGATCGATGTAAACCCATATGTCTATACTTGTATACATGATATATAATTAATGATCAAACGACCTTTGGATGGATATCCGATCCCACCAGACCACATCTCAACGAAGAAAAGGAAATAGGGCGAACTAGCCTTCCTAAGTCCTTTAATCATTATTTATATAACTATACATGTACAGGCATACATTTAACTAAGTGGATATGTATCGTGAAGTAGAAGCGTATCGTGAAGTAGAAGTGTATCGTGAAGTAGAAGTGTATCGTGAAGTAGAAGCGTATCGTGAAGTAGAAGCGTATTGTGAAGTAGAAGCGTTAATAACTATAAGTGAAGTAGAAGCGTTATCAAGTATAATTGAAGTAGAAGCGTTGTCAAGTATAAGTGAAGTAGAAGCGTTATCAAGTATAAGTGTATCACGAAGTGGAAGTATAACGAAGCAGTAGTATCTAACCAAATAGGAGTATGAAAACATGGAAGAAAACTTTGGGAAAACCTTTATACTTAAGAAAATCACGACTTGGTATTCTTTTGTAAAACAAGTTTGAAAACCTTTAGAAATCCTTTGAAAGCCTTTCATAAACACATATTGGTTATAACTTTGATAAAACAATATAAGTAAACATTTGAACAAGTAAAGACATTTTTGAAAACCTATTTATAGTATCATACTTGGTAAAACAGTTGACAGTGTAGTAAATCCTTGTGCATGCGGGTTATCAATCACATGTGATTGATATGATAACTGGCATGTTTAACTTGTATTCCCCCTCCTCATAAAAACATGTAAAAATATTTAAAAGGTTAATTCGGGGGTATGAACTCACCTGATGTAAGTGGATCCGACGAAGGTGCCGGTTGGGTGCTCGGTGTCATGTAAAGACTTGAACACACTTAGTGACCTATTAACATATGATGGCATATGTTTACAAGTAATTAGTTACTTAAACTCTTATTTAAACATATAGACATTCTATTGTGATTAAAGGTCTTATGATTGAGTGCTAGAAGGTTAATGAGTTGTATGGAAGGAGTGTATGACCTCAATTTGGAGTTTACTCTCCTAAAACTCACTTTAAGTGAGTTCACGGTTGGGAGGCCACATCCCCCATGATTTTACGGTCGTAAACTTATGGGAGGAGTGTTTTTGATTGCTTTCAAGTCTCATGTGGATTTAGAATCGTTCTAGGGAATTATGCAAGGATATGGGAGTGTTTAAGGGTCCAAGAGTATACTCCCTTGGAGTTTACGGCCCAAAGGCCACTCCTTGGGAGTTTACGGCCGTAAACCCTAGGGTTTATGGTAGTAAACTCTTGTACACCCCATTCCTTGATTTCTAGGCCTTTGGTTTAATTCTAACAAATTCTAGTAAAGGTTATAAGGCTTTTAGGGGCTTAAACTATCATTTGGCATGATTTAGGGGAGTTTACGGTCTAAGCATATGCTTGGGCCGTAAACTCTATTTTACCCCTCAAATGTTTGTGTTTAATTTTTCCAAACCCGAAATAGAAAGTCCCTAATCCATATCTTAAGCATAGGGGTGGTTTGGAAGTGTTTTTGGACATGTTTTGCATGGTTAGAGGGTGTTTACGGCCTAAGCATGTGCTTGGGCCGTAAACCCTCTTTTATGCCCTAAAAATTGTTGTTTTGAGGTTCAAACACTTCTAGGTTAATTCCACAACTAGTTTCTAAGCTCAAATGAAGGAAAAGTGGGATTTTTGGCACCATTGTAGGTGTTTACGGCCTAAGGAGGTTCTTAGGCCGTGAACTCCTTTTTGATGGCCATTTTGTGTGATTTTGAGCTATTGCAACAAGAAATGATGTTTAGAACAAGTTAGGGTAGAAGATCTTACGTTTTGGAGGCGGAAACTTGCGGTTTTGAGTCGAAAACGAGCTAGAGAGAGAGAGAGTAGAGAGAGGAAATGGGTTTAGGGTGGTAAAAGAGTTCTAGGGAGTGTTCAACTCCCTATATATAAGTCTTGGGTGTTGCACCCGGCATACGACTACCCGATACTAAAGCTTAACGAGGTTTAAACTTTTTACCCGGGTTAAATGGTCGTACTAAAAATAACATTTTCCAAATAAATGGAAATGAAATTTACTAGTTTTATTTATTTTGATACGACCATAACAACTTAAACTATAATTGAATAAATTAACATTTATTTATTTGACGGCCCCAAATTAACGGAACTTTTATAAAATGACATATTCCGTTAGCGGAAACAGGTTAATATAACGGAATAAACTTTGGGTTGTCACAGAGAATATCAAGGTCTCATACCTTACCTTCGTACCGATGAAATCTCTTATTTCACGACACCCCCACATACCCCCGAACAAAATGGGATCACGGAATGACGCCATCGTCACATTGTGGAAACAAGATTATCCCTAGTTCATTATGCTCGTTTACCACTTCGATTTTGGTCTCATGCCTTCCAAATAGTCGTATACCTCATAAATTGCATACCCATACCCATTCTCAACTCTAAATGCCCGTTCACACTTCTTTACAACCAAACACCCACATACTCCAAATTAAAATCTTTTTTCTGTTTGTTATATCTGTGGCTACGACCATACTCCGCATCCAAATTGCAACCACGGTCGTCTCGATGCATCTTCCCAGGGTATTCATCTTCTAAATCGGCCTACAAATGTTACGACCTGCAAACTAGATGCCTTTATCATTCTTGACATGTCCAATTTGTAGAAAACCAATTTCCATTTAAACATGAACAAACTGAACCATTCCCCCTCCTTATATCGATACCTTCCGCACACACTCATCACTTTCTAATACATCATCCCTTGATCCTACACCACCAGTATCACTTCAGCCCATATATATCCCATCAACCTCTTCTACTGAGACCCCCCCTCTATCAGCTACACAACCCACTCTCCTCCTGCTCCCTCCCCTATCACACCCCTACCACCAATCCACCTGATACTACACCCTCATCTTCCTCTCACTCAAACTCTATAGAATCCACCAACACCAACCCTACCCCCACCCCATTCCCAAATCAACCCTTACCACCAATAACTCACAAATCGAATCCCAAGTATTACAATCCTAATTTTTTGAATCAAACGAAACTTCATCCTATCCCACCCTCCTTCCCTAGAATCAACAACCCACATCCAAGCACTCAAAGACCCCAAATGGCGCATTGCTATGGACAACAAGTATAATGCCATACTTCAAAATGTAACGTAGCAGCTCATTCCTCGCACTTCCGAAACTCTAACCAGATGCAAATGGATCTTTAGAGTTAAACGGCACTCTGACGGCTCGATAGATTAATATAAAGCAAGACTAGTAGCCAAATGTTTCCATCAACCATACGATAAGGACTATTTCGATAACTTTAGCCCTGTCACCAAATCGGTGACAATACGCCTAATCCTCTCCATTTCTCTCTCCAAAAAATGGACTCTACATTAACTTGATGTAAACAACGCCTTTTTGCATGGAACACTTCATGAAGAGGTATATATGGTTCAACCTCCCGGGTGTGTCAACCCCCAATATCCACACCATATTTGCCAGTTACGGAAGTCACTCTATGGACTTAAGCAAGTACCTCATGCTTGGTACACCGAGCTCACCAAATTCTTCCTCATTATTGGATTCAAAAAATCTCTTGCCGACCCATCTTATTTATCTATAACCAAGATACCACCATATGCTACTTAATTGTCTATGCCGATGAGCTTGTTATCACCAATAATAGTAACTCATTACTAGACCATGTTACTACATCTCTTGCTCACTGATTCTTCATCAATTATCTTGGCCACTTACATCATTTACTCGGTATCGAAATCATACCCACACTCGATGGTCTTTTCCTCTCCCAACATCGCCGCATTCATGATCTTCTCAATCAGTTCCACATGGACGGTGCAAAAGAGGTGTTCATTCCTTTTAGCTCAACTGAAACTCTCTCCCCACATGATGGCTCCCTAACAAATGATCCTACCCCATATCATAATATTGTTGGCTCACTTCAATACTTGGCCTTCACATGCCCGAATGTTTCATTCGTAGTCAAAAAATTGTCCTAATTTATGTATTCCCCTACCCAAACACATTGGCAAGCATTAAAATGTGTTCTTAGGTACCTCAAAGGAACACTTCACGACGATTTATTTCTTAAAGAGGCTCTTCCTTAGACCTCTTGACTTTTTCCGATTCTGATTGGGGAGGCATATTATACGGCAGACGGTAGAAAACAGCCTACATATGATACATTGTCTCTAATATTATATCTTGGCGTTCTAGCAGACAAAAATCTGTTTCACACTCCTCCACAGAGGCCGAGTATAAAGCTCTAGCTAATGCCGCCACAGAAATAGCATGGGTTCAAAACTTGCTGCAAGAACTTTGTGTATCTAATTCTATGACACCAAAATTATACTGTGATAATACAGGGCCACATATCTTTGTGCTAATCCCATATATCACTCACGGATGAAGCATGTAGCTCTTGACTATCACTTTATTCGCGAACGCGTAACTAATGGCTCACTTCAAGTCCTTCATGTAAGCTTTGCTGACCAACTTGCAAATGTTATCACAAAACCACTCTCATGGCAACATTTTAGACAAATTTGCTCCAAGATTGGAGTCTCCAATAGATCCTCCATCCTGTGGGGGGCATATTACGGAAGGAGCAAAAGATATTCAAATCATAGTTTGACTATCCTATGTTTATTGTACAACTATGTACAACTGTGTACATCTACTATCTTTTCCTTATTTATCTTCCACTACTTTCTCCTTTTTGGTTATACACCACTGATATATATTACATATCAATGAAAGGTAAAAATCATTCTTCTCCAAAATATCACTGTACACTTGATATCTCTTGGACCTTTGTAAGTGATCAAGTTACTTTCTTAATGGCTTTAATTTGATAGATCTAGCATTTTGTGATATTATAGGTCCCTTTTATGGTTTTGGTTGGAGTTTAGGAGTGAACTCCAGATAAAGAATTCAACTTTATCAACCTTGAGTGTCCCTGGAGTGTTCTATCTTTCAGTTCTAGAACTTGGGTGTGGTTTGGGGCCATACAAAGGATTAAGGTCACTTTTCTTACCATTTGATATAGTTTGGGTGCATAAGATGCATTGGACATGCATGTCTACAAAGTTGGGATTTTTATGAGCCTTTAGGGTGTCAATAAGCATTCTGGAAAGTTTAAGCAAATCAATTAACATATTAAGGGCTTAATGGGCTTTTGGAGCTTCCAGCATCCTCATGGCATGGTCATGTGCTAACCAGGACATGATGGGCTAAGAAGGGAAGACATGAATGTCCATAAAGTTGGAACTTTTATGAGCCTTTAGGGTGTCAAGAAGCATTCTAGAATGTTTGAGCAAATGAATTAACATATTAAGGGCTTAATGGGCTTTTGGAGCTACCAACATTTCCATGGTGTGGTCATGTGCTAATTGATGTGATGTCACACAAAATTGTGGTTTGAACATAGTTTTCCCAATCGTTCTATTGGTTGCAGAATTGTAAAACAAAGGTGGAAACCACGACCCTTTGACTATAAAGATATAAGAACCTTGGTATATAGCGCCACAATCAACCCACCAAATTGATTGATAAGTTTGAACGCCACAAGCTATAAAAACCTGATAAGTTCTAAAGTTCACAAAGAACAAAAAGAGTTAAAAAATCACAAATTGTATTCAAAACTTGAATGGTTCCAAAATGGTTACAATACCACGTTATTATAGGGTGGGAAAAGAACCTAAAGAGCCATGAATCTAGACATGGTTTATCACAAGGTTCAAGTAACCTAAGACCCTTTTATCTTCCCAACACTTATTTAGGAGACATAAAAATGAAAATTACATATTAAAATATAATAAAAATGGAATGGGCTTGATAAAGGCTCTTATTGGATCTTGTAAATAACTCTTGGACTTGAATTATGGTAATCCAAGTTTGATTATGCCCAATGGGTCTCCATGCGCTTTCTTCAGTACAGACTTCTCAAATCAACCCATTTAAAGCATCCTTGAATGCTTAGCTCGTGCCCTCATAACCAATCCATCTGGCATTTTAATTGGATCCTTTGTAGACAGCTGTGGGTTTGCATCATTCCCCTCCTCTTGAAAAGGATTTGTCCTCACATCAGAACCTACATCAAAAGGAGCTAGGCCAGTGACATTGAACGTTGCACTAACATTATACTCACCTGGTAGGTCTAGTTTGTATGCATTGTCATTGATGTGCTCTAAAACTTGGAAAGGACCGTCCCCATTGG
Source organism: Lactuca sativa (assembly GCF_002870075.4). Lineage (NCBI taxonomy): Eukaryota > Viridiplantae > Streptophyta > Magnoliopsida > Asterales > Asteraceae > Lactuca > Lactuca sativa. The sequence goes on from NC_056629.2 coordinate 92,675,607, forward strand.
AATCAATTTTGAACGTCGTTGGGTTGAAAATCGTTCTTTTCACATATGTAACCAAACGCAATCACCAAGTTCAAATATGATATTGTGTCACCCTTTATTCGCTTGTTTTGAATATTTCTCCGTTCTTCTTTCTATATTTAGTCTTGCTTTCTCATGTATACGTTTCACAAATTCAGCCTTTTTGTTTCCATCTAATTTAACCTGCTTGGGAAAAGGCAAAGGTGATAAATACAAAGGAGTCGAAGGATTAAAACCGTATACAATTTCAAATGGTTACATTTTTGTAGCAGAATGAGTGGCACGATTGTATGCAAACTCAACATGTGACAAAAAGCCCTTCCATGTTTCGATGCTCTTCTTTATTAAAGCTCTCAACAAAGTGGACAAGGTCCTATTCACCACTTCTATTTGACCATCAGTTTGTGGGTGACAAGTTGTTGAAAATAAGAGTTTTATCCCTAATTTTGCCCACAAAGTTTTACGAAAATAACTCAAAAACTTAGAATTCCGATCCGAGACAATGGTTTTTTGGCATTCCATGCAACTTGACAATTTCTCTAAAAAACGCATTAGCAATGTGAGATGCATCATTAGTTTTATTGCACACAATAAACTGAGCCATTTTAGAAAACCTATCAGCAATCACAAAAATAGAGTCTTTTCCACTTTTGGATCTTAGTAGACCTAGCACGAAGTCCATTGAAATATCAACCCATGGTTCACTAGGTATCGGAAGTGGAGTATATAAACCATGATGTTGAACCTTGGATTTGGCTTGCTTGCACACAATACAATTATTACAAATTCTTCCAACATCCACCTTCATTTTTGGTTAAAATAAATGTTCCTGCAAAGTAAATAATGTTTTTTCGATCCCAAAATGTCCCATAAGGCTTCCATTATGTACTTCTCTAACTAAAAGCTAACGTAAGGAAGATTTAGGAATGCAAAGTTTTGATTCTTTGAACAAAAAACCATTATGTAAGAAAACTTTTCAAAAGATCATTGTTCACAATCTTGGTAAATCTGCCCAAAATCAACATCATTGTGGTATAATTCCTTGATATGTTCAAATCCAAGAATTTTGAAATCCAGAGAAGAAAGAAGAGAGTATCTACGTGACAAAGCATTAGCCATAACATTTTCCTGACCTTTCTTGTATCGGATGAGATAACAAAATGTCTCAATGAACTCCACCCACCTAGCATGTATTTTATTTAATTTGTGTTGTCCTTTTAGAAACTTTAAAGACTCATGATATGAATGAATGACAAATTCTTTAGCCCACAAATAGTGTTGCCATGTCTTCAATGCTCGGGCTAATGAATAAAGTTCTTTATCATAAGCAGGGTAATTTAAAGTTGTCCGACTTAGTTTTTCACTGAAATATGCCAAATGTTTACCCTATTGCGTCAAAACTGCACCAATTCCAATTCAAGATGCATCACATTAAATTTCAAATGTTTTGTCAAAATTAGGCAAAACAACAAAGGAGCATGAGTTAAGTGAATCTTGATTTGCTGAAAAGCATGCTCTTGTTCTTTGCCCCATTTAAACCCAACATTCTTTTTGATGATTTCCGTAATTGGTGATGCTAAAGTGCTAAAATGTTTGACAAATCTACGATAAAAACTTGCAAGGCCATGAAAACTTCGAACTTCACTTATAGTCTTTGGAGTTGGCCAATATTGGATGGCTTTTACCTTTTCTTCATCAACACCTACTCCTTGGGAGCTCACCACATACCCAAGGAAAATGACTTGGTCGGTACAGAAGGTACACTTCTTCAAGTTTGCATATAGCCTTTCCTTCTTAAGCACACTCAAAACATGTGTTAGATGCTCAAGGTGATCCTTTGGACACTTTGAATAAATCAAAATATCATCAAAGTAAACAACAACAAAGTTGCCAATATACTCTCGCAAAACCTTTTTCATTAATCTCATGAAGGTACTAGCAGCATTAGTTAGGCCAAAAGGCATTACTAACCATTCATATAGACCATGTTTTGTTTTAAAAGTTGTTTTCCACTCATCACCTTCTTTCATGCGAATTTGGTGATACCTGCTTTTCAAATCAATTTTGAAAAAAAGTTTTGCTCCATACAACTCATCAAGCATATCATCGAGTCGGGGGATGGCATGACGATACATTACCGTGATATTTTTGATGGCATGAAAATCTACGCACATTCTCCAAGAACCTTCCTTTTTTGGAACCAATAAGACTGGAACAACACAAGGACTCATACTTTCTTGAACCAATCCCTCTGAAAGTAACTCTTCAACTTGGCTTTATAACTCCTTGGTTTCATCGAGGCTTGTTCTATAGGATGGTTTGTTAGGAATAGATGCCCCTTGCATAAAGTCAATTTGGTGTTCAATCCCACGAATTGGCGGCAATCCATTTAGAACATCCTCAGCAAACAAGTCTTCAAATTCCTGGAAGAGAGAGGTAACATCGGTCGGAAGAGTTCCGGCTGAAATGTTAGTGGCTACATGAGCTTCCTTGAACAAAAGAAGCACAAAATGCATTTCAGATTTGAAATCTTCTCTTGTCTCACTTATTTTTTGCTGATGTTAGATATTTATTTTAGTTTTTTTCTTTCCCTGTTTTCTTGACATTTTCTTTGTTTTTTTCACTCTCTTTTTTTCGTTCATCATCCTTTTTTTCTCACTCTCATTTTTTTCTTCACTCTCTTTTTTTCGTTCATCCTCTTTTTTTAATCTCACTATCATTTTTTTCTTCACTCCTTTTTTTTGCATATTGTTGAAGTTTTACTTGATCTTGGTAAACTTGAATTGGTGACATTGGTACAAGAGTTACTGGTTTGGTTTTGTAAGCAAAAGTGTATTTGTTGGTGAAACCGTCGTGACTTACGTGCCCATCATATTGCCATGGTCTACCTAGCAGCAAATGAGTAGCTTGCATAGTAACAACATCAAATAGCACCTCATCTTCATATCTTCCAATCCAAAATCAAACCATCGCCGGTTTTGTAACTCCCACCTCACCACTATTATTGAGCCATTGGAGTTTGTATGTTTTTGATGCTTCATCGTGGGTAGACCTAACTTTTCAACCATGGAAGTACTTGCAACATTAGTACAATTTCCACCACCAATTATAACACTACATACCTTACCTTGAACATAGTAATGAGTATGAAATATATTCTCCCTTTGGGCATCATCTGCCTCCTTGGATTGAATGTTTAGAGCTCGTCTTGCAACCAACAACTCACCTTGAATAGCCACCTCTTTGTCATCACCAGAATCTTTCGATGAAACGATAGAATCTGATTCATCCGTTTCGATCTTGCGATTTTCTCTAATCACCATGGTAAGCTTATTTAGGAATTGACTCGCAATATGACCCTTTCCTTAACACTTGAAACACTTTATGTCACAATTCCTAAGAGTAGAAGAATCAGTTTTTCCTTTTGAAGTGTTTATTGTTTTAGGATCAAGTTTGGAATTAGAAGAAGTAGGTGTATTTTTTGACTTTTTTGAAGTACTAGCCTTCCGAGTGTTATTTCAAGACCCGCCACCTCTTTTTAATTGTTTTTCAATTTTAACAATCATACAGACCATGTCTTCAATTTCAACATAATGATGCATTTCAATACGATCATGAATTTCAAGATTTAGGCCATTTAAGAATCTGGCCATGGTTGCCTCAGGATCCTCCTCAACATTGGCACGAACCATCATAACCTCCATTCCTTTGAGATAATCGTCAACACACTTGCTGCCTTGTTTAAAGCTTTGAAGTTTATTTTGTAGATCACGAAAGTAATGACTTGGCACAAACGGTCTCCGCATGACCCTATTCATTTCATCCCAAATCTCAATAGGCCTTTCTCCATTTCTGCATCTAGTGATAAAAAGTTGATCCCACCACGTTAGTCCATAATCAGAAAACTCAACTACTGCTAGTTTTGCCTTCTTAAGATTGGAATATTCATGACAATCAAATATGAACTCCATTTTTGTCTCCCATTCAATGTACGCGCCCGGGTCTGATTTGCCTTTGAAAGAAGAGGCTTTCAACTTAATAGAACTTAAATTGTCATCTCTCCGTGACCTCCTTCTATTCGGTCGCCTTTCAGGTTCCCAACCATCGTCCTCCTTTTCCCCATTAGAAACCTATGATGATGCTCAAGATCGAGTTCTTTATGCTTGTGCCTCCATTCGGTCCATTCTTTCAGGTACTTGGTTAAATTTATTTGTCAGCAATCATCGCATCTAATCCATTTATAGATTGAACTTGAAGGTTTGGTGGGGGGTTCTGATCACCCAAATTATATTTCAGCAAAAAAAAGTAAGTTACTTCCTCCCAACACTCGCTCACATGTTTCTCTCAAAAATAGTTCACTCAACCCTCGTGTATCCCTCGAATGGCTTTTATCCTCTTTTAGTCTCACTACACAGCCTTTTACCACTCCTTTTAACTCTTAAAGTTCTAAACAAACTAAATAAACATTTATCAAATTTGAACTTGTAGCCTTGAGGAATTCAAACTTACCAAACAACTTTAAAAAATTGAATCCAAAACAAAGTAACCTCAATATACGTAAAGAACTCCAAACAAACTTGGCTTTGCTAATGATAAAACAAACAATGAATTTAATTATTTTTTGAAAAAAATGACTCCACATGGAATTCAAATAGACTTTATCGAAAAAGGCTTTACTTGATCTTCCTCTTCTTTCTTTCTTTCTCTTTTTTTTTTCTTTTTTCTACTTCTCTTTTCTTTGTAAATCTTTTTTTTTTTGCTTATTTTTGTAAACTTTTTTTGTAATTCTTTTTTTTTGCTTCTTTTTTTTGTTTTTTGTTTTTTTAACCTTTGGTTGTTTTGAGGAAGCTAATAGCCCAATGAAAATATAAAGGATAGAAAAAGAAATGTAGAATATAGAAGTTTGACAACTTAGAAATTGAAAAGTTGCTAGTAAGAACCTTGACAGCTGGTGACAAGACCCGCTACCAATATGCGTCTTACAACTCAAGTAATCCAGAAAATAAAGAAAAAAAATAACAAAATAGATATGCAACACAAAGAACCTGGCTTTGATACCAAATGATGTGATCTCAACCAAAATTGAGGTTTGAACACGTTTTGCCCGATAGTTCTTGGTTGCAGAATTGTAAAACAAAGGTGGAAACCGTGCCCCATTGTCTATAAAGAGAAAAGAACCTTGGTATAAAATGCCACAATCAACCCACCAAATTGATTGATAAGTTTGAATGCCACAAGCTATAAAAACCTGATAAGTTCTAAAGTTTACAAAGAACGAAAAGAGTTAAAAGCTCACAAATTGTATTCAAAACTTGATTGATTCCTAAATGGTTACAATACCACGTTTTTATAGGGTGGTAAAAGCACCTAAAGAGCCATTAGTTAAAGAAGTGTCTTTAATTTAAGACATTTAAACCCCCAAGTTAAAACTATGAATCTAGACATGGTTTATTACAAGATTCAAGTAACCTAAGAACCTTTTATCTTCCCAACACTTATTTAGGAGACATAAAAATGAAAATTACATATTAAAATATAAAAAAAACGAAATGGGCTTGATAAAGGCTCTTATTGGATCTTGTAAATCACTATTGGAAATGAATTATGGTAATCCAACTTTGATTAGGTCCAATGGGTCTCCATGAGCTCTCTTGAGTACAAACTTCTCAAAATTAACCCATTTAAAGAATCCTTGAATGCTTTAGCTCATGCCCTCGTAACCGGTCCATCTGGAATTTTAATTGGATCCTTTGTAGACAGCTGTGGGCTCGCATCATTCCCCCCTCCCCCCTCTTGAAAAGGATTTGTCCTCAAATCAGAACCTACATCAAAAGGAGCTAGGCCAGTGACATTGAACGTTGCACTAACATTATACGCACCTGGCATGACCAATTTGTATGCATTGTCATTGATGCGCTATAAAACTTGGAAAGGACCGTCCCCTATTAGAAGCAATTTTGAACATTGTTGGGTTGGAAATCGTTCTTTTCACATATGTAACCAAACCCAATCACCAGGTTCAAAAATCATCTTGTGTTGCCCTTATTTGCTTGGTTTGAATATTGCTCCGTTCTTCTTTCTATATTTACTCTTGCTTTCTCATGTATATGTTTCACAAATTCAGCCTTTTTGTTTCCATCTAAGTTAACCTGCTCGGGAAAACGTAAAGGTTATAAATCCAAAGGAGTCAAAGGATTAAAACCGTATACAATTTCAAATGGTGACATTTTTGTAGCAGAATGAGTGGCATGATTGTATGCAAGCTCAAAATGTGGAAAACAATCCTCCCATGTTTTGATGTTCTTCTTTATTAAAACTCTCAACCAAGTGGACAAGGTCCTATTCACCACTTCTGTTTGACCATCAGTTTGTGGATGAAAAGTTGTTGAAAACAAGAGTTTTGTCCTTAATTTTGCCCACAAAGTTTTCCAAAAATAACTGAAAAACTTAGAATCCCGATCCGAGACAATGGTTTTTGGCATTCCATGCAACCTGATAATTTCTCTAAAAAACAAATCATCAATGTGAGATGCATCATTAGTTTTATTGCACACAATAAAGTGAGCCATTTTAGAAAACCTATCAAAAATCACAAAAATAGAGTCCTTTCCGCTTTTGGATCTTGGTAGACCCAACACGAAGTCCATTGAAATATCAACCCATGGTTCACTTGGTATCGGAAGTGGAGTATATAAACCATGATGTTGAACCTTGGATTTGGCGTGCTTACACACAATACAATTACTACAAATTCTTCCAACATCCACCTTCATTTTTGGCTAAAATAAATGTTCCTGCAAAGTAAATAATGTTTTTGCGATCCCAAAATGTCCCATAAGGCTTCCATTATGTGCTTCTCTAACTAAAAGCTAACGTAAGGAAGATTTAGGAATGCAAAGTTTTGATTCTTTGAACAAAAAACCATTATGTAAGAAAACGTTTCAAAAGAGCATTGTTCACAATCATGGTAAATCTGCCCAAAATCAACATCATTGTGGTATAATTCCTTGATTTGTTCAAATCCAAGAATTTTGAAATCCAGAGAAGAAAGAAGAGAGTATCTACGTGACAAAGCATTAGCCATAACATTTTCCTTACCTTTCTTGTATCGGATGACATAACAAAATGTCTCAATGAACTCCACCCACCTAGCATGTATTTTATTTAATTTGTGTTGTCCTTTTAGAAACTTTAAAGACTCATGATATGAATGAATGACAAATTCTTTAGCCCACAAATAGTGTTGCCATTTCTTCAATGCTCGGGCCAAAGAATAAAGTTCTTTATCATAAGCAGGGTAATTGAAAGTTGTCCGACTTAGTTTTTCACTAAAATCTGCCAAAGGATTACCCTCTTGCATCAAAATTGCACCAATTCCAATCCCTGATGCATCACATTCAATTTCAAATGTTTTGTTAAAATCAGGAAAAGACAACAAAGGAGCATGAGTTAAGTGAAACTTGAGTTGTTGAAAAGCAAGCTCTTGTTCTTTGCCCCATTTAAACAGAATATTCTTTTTGATGATTTCCGTAATTGGTGATGCTAAATTGCTAAAATGTTTGACAAATATGTGATAAAAACTTGCAAGGCCATGAAAACTTCAAACTTCACTTATAGTCTTTGGAGTTGGCTAATCTTGGATGGCTTTTACCTTTTCTTCATCAACACCCACTCCTTGGGAGCTCACCACATACCCAAGGAAAATGACTTGGTCAGTACAAAAGGTACACTTCTTCAAGTTTGGGTATGGACTTTCCTTCTTAAGCACACTCAAAATACATGTTAGATGCTCAAGGTGATCCTTTGGACACTTTGAATAAATCAAAATATCATCAAAGTAAACAACAACAAATTTGCCAATATATTCTCTGAAAACATGGTTCATTAATCTCATGAAGGTACTAGTAGCATTAGTTAGGCCAAAAGGCATTACTAACCATTCATATAAACCATGTTTTGTTTTAAAAGTTGTTTTCCACTCATCACCTTCTTTCATGCGAATTTGGTGATACCCGCTTTTCAAATCAATTTTGGAAAAAAGTTTTGATGAGTTCAAAACTCTTAGATCGATTAGATCTTTCACAAGTACGATAAAAGAAATCAAACAGTTTAAGAACAATATGAGAATGAACACAGAACATAATCAAATATGTGCTTATGATTCAAAACTGAGTCACACCTCAGCAGAGCTCGATGAAGAACTTCCGCTGTAGAGGCGAGCTAGGATTTACAAAACAATGAAGCAAATAAACAATGAAAGAGATACCAACTAAGTCTGCATGCATGCGGCTTATATACTAAACCCTAGTACAAAATTATGCACGGCTGGACAGGCCCAATACCGACATTCAAACTGGGCTAAGGACTGAGCCCATGACGCAATCTAATAGACTCAACAATCTCCCCCTTTGCGTCAAATGAGGCGAGAGATTATTTCCTCTGAGTAGGCTTCATCGTCTTTATAACTTTAAACAAACGAGGAATTATGGCGAGAAGAGTTTGTCTAAACTGTATGTACCACCTCAGCATGTCAGTGAATAATTTCTTGTCAGCAGCACTGTTCTGATCGCACCTCTGAATGATCTCCAAGATATGCTCAAGGCAAGAGGTTGAGAAGAGGTGTTTGTCAACAAGAGCGAACAGACATTTTTGACCTTTGCCCCTAAGGAACATAACTGTGTGATACTTTGAGTCGATTTTCCCTTTGATCATGGAATTGACATTGCCAGCTCTGCCCACAGTCTTGATCGTTGTTCGCTTGTGTATGGCAGAGGCAATATCCTGGTCCATCTTCGCTACCTCATGTATGTAGCAAACAAGCATACGCTTGACATGATCGATTATTGGCTGATACTCCAGAGGATTCGACAAAAGAATATTAATGAGGAGTATCCAGTCATGAGGATTAATGTTTGGTAGATCAGTAAGGGTAAAACAGTAGACTGAGCCTTCGGTTCCTCGAGTCACCCTGAATTTGACATTGATAAATTTCCCTGCTGAATAGGGCTTCATCACCTTGACTGTGGTTATTTTCTTTAAGCTCCAAGTCATGTGTTGAGGTTGAGCAAACTCCAAGTAAAATTACAGAAGATCCCTATCTACCTTCGGGTCTGGGGATGGAATAGGAGCAATTGAGTTAAAGCAGTGGAATATAAATGCCTTTCTAGTGATTGGAATATCGTACTGTGCATCCTTGGAATTGTCAAGACCAATGGACATAATTGGCTCAAGCCAGAGAATGCTTGGCTCATCAATTGCACATCTTTGAAGCAAGTCTTTTGTCCACACAGGAAACATGGATTTTTTCTTCTCAAGGAGCTCAACCTCCTTTCGCTTCAGCTCTAGCTCAGCTTGCTGTCTTTTGGTGTTTTCTTCCATTTCTTTTTCAGAAGTGTTAACCTTCTGGACGGGTTTCTTGGGAATCTCTACAAAGGCATCATCTTCATTGTCTGTGTCGTCTTCACCGATTTTCTTCTTCTTTTTGTCTTTGTTACTAACCGAAGCTTCATTACCCTACAGTTCAACAGATGGTTTTAATCCAGAAGGAGGAGGTTGATTTGTCACTTTCTCTCCCCCTTGTTTCGGTTGGACCCCGGTCACCGGAACACCCTCGATACGGCTAAGAACGTACCATGCCGGTCTAAGCTTGTCCGCCAAATGACGTCTGACAGTGATAGTAATGATCGGATCATGAGACTAAATAAGATGAAAAAGGATGGAGTGAACATCTACAACAGAATTCCTAATTGCTGGATTAGTGTCTAAGGCTGTAACTATATTTGGTAAGTACTTGACCTGGTTATGCATGGTCCTTTTGGGTTGCCTTCACCATAGCAACTTGACAGGATGATTTGTTAAGAGAGAAGAGATATTATTGTTAATATATTATGAGAATAATATATTAAAGGAATAATATTGATATTTAATTAATATAAGTCATATATTAATTGAGAATTAATTTGCTGACTTAAAGAGCTTAATTGAATAAAGGGGCATAAACTAACAAATGTGTGATAGTTGTGTTTTGGGCTATGTATCCTTATAGGTAATGGGGTGGACGAAATTTAGGGTTAGGGAACCTTAAATTCGTCCAAGCCTAGAATCTAGAAGGATCTTGGATTGCTTAAGGCCTAAGTTATTCAATTAGGGTTAAAGGTGAAACCCTAGTATCCCATAGTATAAATAGATCCCTAGGGTGAGGGAAATCGGCACTCATGCAAGGCTAGAAACCCTAGGGCCGATTTCTCACCCTCTCCCCTCTCTCTCAAGATCATCTTCTTCCTAGTTGGTGTTTGTAAGCCATTAGAGGAGTGACAATTATGACTCTAAGCTCCAAGAAGAAGAAGTATCAAGCAAGGAATCCAAGGTATTGTTCTAGATCCAATTTCATATGATTTGATTCAATTGTTTACATTAGATCTAGTATTGTAAGTCTTGGATTCAATGCATGTTCAATTAGAGAAACCTAGATCCAAGCATTAGGGTTTGCATGTGCCCATAGGAAAGTTCTTATGGCTCAAACCCATCAGTGGTATCAGAGCCTTGATTGATTTCTATTGAATTGATGCATTGGTTAATTGCTTGTTGCTTGTAAAATTCGATTTTGGTCTTCTGCCTGATGAACTCGGCGAGTTCCACTGTGGACTCGGCGATTAGCTCCAACTCGGCGAGTCCATAGTGGGTACTCGGCGACTTCGAGCGTCAGAAAGAGGGAGTTTTGGGATTTCTTGCTGTTTTACTTGAGGAAACTTTCCTTAACTGTTTTGTGTCATTAAAATCCGATTTTAACCATATATATGAGTATATTCTTGACCAAACAAAAGATAATTACCAATTAGTTGAATAATAATTTCCTTATGTGACAATAATTGATTATTTGAATTGAATTGGTTAATTATTTTGCAAGTAATATTGAATAAGATCAAATTGAGATAATTTAATTGTTGATTTACATTATTTGCTTTTTGATCCTCATGTTTTGAAAAGTTTAAAACTTGTCCTCAACTTTTGAAATTTAAGTTTTGTGATTAAAAGTTTAATTATGAATAATCTAAATTTCAAACCCTAGAATTTTTACAAGCTTAAAATTCAACCCTATACTATTATATGATTACAAGCTTAATATATATATATATGTATGAGTAAAACTATGCTAGTCTTACCGTTAGTAGGCCTCATTCACGAAGCCGGTCTATAAGGCGGGTATAAGGTTGCTGCCTATAAAATGGCGCTTAATGGGTGTACACTCACAGCTACCGCTTGTTTGATCGGTGGAGGGTGTGACAGCCTGTAATTTATTCCGTCACTAAAACCGTTCCAGTCGAATAAAAACCGTCGTATTCAATTCATTCCGTTAACCTTTGCGTTAAATAAATTTTATCGCGACTTTTATTTTGGGCTCGTAAGTGTCGGTATGTGTGATGATCAATCAAATATTTTCCATATTTGTTTGGAAAATTATTATTTTCATCAAAGTCGTGATTACGGCAAATTTATTGGGTAAGACCAAAAGCACCGTCTAACGGCAGTATCGGGTAGAATTCCACCTGGCCACAAACTCAACCCCTTTATAAGGGATTGAGTGACATCATTCTGAGGCTTTTACTCTCTCTCTCGAAAAACTTTCTCTCTCTACACTCTCTCTCTAGAACTCGAAATTGGCCCAAAAACCCCATTTCAAGCATCATTTGGTAAGAAATCCATCCTAAACTTGTTGTTTAACTTGAATGGTTTGAAAATTCTTGTTGGAATCACCCAAAACACATATGAACATGTGTTTATGGTTTGGGGACACTCCCAAAACCGTGAACACCTCATATGAGGGTTTTGAAGCCTCAAAACCCCTCCAAAACACATAGGGCTTAGATTCGGACTAGAAACTTGCATGCATGAGCTGAGGACCCCAAAATCGTATCATATGATGTGTGGACATGAGTTTACAGCCCAAGCATGTTCTTGGACCGTAAACCCTCATTCATGGACCATAAACTCATGTTAGTGAGTCAAAATGCCCTTAAACACCTTCAAATGCTTCCACGGGAGTGTAGAACCTCATAATCTTTCATGTGATGCACCAAAACATCCTCAAAGGCATCAAACTTGAGTTTACAGCCCAAGAACATTCTTGGACCATAAACCCACCTCCTTAGGCCGTAAACACCCCTCAAAGGGTGTTAAGGTGCCTTTAACCCCTTGAATAGCTTGGTTTTAGACCTAGAATCACATGTGATTGAATTACAACCACTAAAACCCTTGATTCATGGACAAACATGAGTTTACGGTTGTAAAATCATGAGTTTAAGGTAGTAAACTCCCCAAGAACACCTCCTTAGACCGTAAACTCATTTCCCAAGGCCATTTCAAGTCCCGGTCACTTCCTAAGCCATGGAATTGACCCTAGAACCTTCCCGTGTGCATTGTATGACCATTTTGCATCCAAGAACCCACCACCCATGAGTTTACGGCCGTAAACTCATGGGGATATGGTCAATGGGCCGTAAACTCCTCAAGGAGTTTACTCTTGAAGAGTAAACTCCATATTTAGGCCCTACACACCCTTAGATACTACCCTGATCACTCCTAACACTTGAATTGAAGTGTTTTCACGTCTTGGATTGCATATTCTTGTCTAATTAGTGGTTCAAAGTCTAATTAGATACATTTGTATATCGTTCCATATTACATAGGAACCTCGCGCGTAATCAAGCCCCGAACTGTCAACTAGCATCCAAACCGTCACATTTTCCCGACTGGTGAGTTCATACCCCTACCCTTTTTCAATGTTTTCAGGGGGGAATACAAGCAAAAGTACAAGGATATCTTGTACTTAAATTCATTATTTTATTTGAATGGTTTAATAATCCGTACACTTCAAAGAATTGAAAACATATTAACAAACTGTTTTGCCTTGCAGAGTTGTCTTTCAAACCGATTTCAATTCTTATTATATAGTGTTATATTTTATACTTCACAAATGATTGTTTACACATTTATAGTTGAAATCATAAATCTTTTGTATTGTCCTTAATAAAACACCCCCTAGATACGAGTGTGAAGGACAGGTAATCACTAGAACTTAGTCAGTCTTAGATAGTACTCCCCCTAGATACGAGAGTAAAGAATAATATTAAGATTGGAGACACGTCCTCTGTAACACTTCCCCTTGATACGAGAGTGGAGGACTATCCCTGTAACCAGAATCTCCAGAAGGGAGAGCGTGACTTGAGTGTATAGATCTATACGGGACTGACTATCCCGCACCTGGCTGCTAGCTACAGCCAAACCGAAAGGTTCAAGGGTGACAAAAGTCATAAAAGATATTGGCCCCGATTCGAGTCATATCTAGTCTGAAGTATGGTTAAGGAACTCGCAATCAAGATTATGAAAGCTTTACACTTAATTATTAGTTTTATATACGTGTTAAAACTAATGTACATTTAAAGGTAACCACATTTTCTAGTTACTTCTCACACACACTTCAAGTATGGTAGATACTTGTACGTTACTTTCAGATTCGATAACATTTCACTTTACTTTTAGAAAACTATGGGATTTTCCTGGGATAACAGTTGTTCATAACCTGAATTGTGTAACAAAACAGATGACTAAACTCTACATATAAGAAAAATGGGATTTTCTTGGATACATAACTTTTTCAGAAACTGAAAGGAAACTTGCACATTTTCAGAAAACAAACCACTTATGAACTCACCAGCGTTATGCTGATTTTCAAATTGCTTGTATTCTCAGGTCCGCATTAGACATGTATTCGATGATTCCTTTTGGCGAAGACGGAGTGCGTTGAAGACTCATCTTACTTTTGTTCATATATACTATGTATCACACCTATACAAATTTACTTTCAAACAAATGTAAACTTTTATATATGTAATGTATTGGTTGTTTAATTTACTTACTATGTGCATTGGATTTGATACTCAACGTGGTGTCAACCTCGGAAATGTTTCCGCCTTCGGTTTTCGGGGTGTGACAGATTGGTATCAGAGCCCTTCTTTATAGTGAATAAAGTATACTAGACCTTACATGGTATAAGACTATAAACATTAAGGGGCCTAAGCGCTCTGAACTAAAAGTATACCTTAAAATATAAGTATTTTCAAAAGTATACAAGTATACCGAACCGTCGAGATCCGTAACTACAAGTAGAACAAAACATAAGTAAATGGGTGTTGTGTACTGTGGTTAAACCTGAGCAGTTATGTAGTCGTGTCTAGGATCGATATAGCCTGGCCAACTATATTCATTCGAGACACGGCCAACATGTGCTTGGGAGTGACTCTGTTATGCGACATGCCTAAAACTTACCCAAATACCACAAACATCGAGCCAGTGTCGTAAGCGAATCCTGAAATACTATGGGAGTATTTCTAGCCAATCCTTTGTAGAAATCCTTGTTCACGCGTTGTTCCTTGATCATTCCTTTAGCGATAATTTATCTGCTTCGATAACTCTTTCCTGCTTTATCGCTTATTTGGAATAAATATCTTTGACATCTCTTGATTCAATTTAGAGGACTTACCATCCTCTCTCATTCTTGATCTTATTAGATCAAGATGTCTCCAAGAAAGAGACTCAACTCAAGGACCAACAACTCTCCGCCACCGTACTCTCCTCCGTTCGATCTCATCTTGTTTCAAACAGTAGTTACTGCTGCAGTGACGGCTGCACTAACGCTTTTGAATCCTAGTAAGTCTAATGGACCGGGAAGTAGCACCTATCCCCAAAACCATGAAAATGATCAGGAATGCCAGAATGAATGTGATAAGAGGAAGAAGGTTATCTGGAAAAAGCGAAAGGGTCAGAATTCACAAAGACCCTCTAAGAGGCATGAAACTATGGCAGTTCAAGCTGCCACTACCCCTGTTGCTGCATCTACAGCTCAAGCACCTATCAATGGGTATGATGGCAACCTCCCTTGGTGCAACAGGTGCAGTTATCACCATCGTATTCCAGGTCCATGTTGTGAAAGGAATTTTATCAGATGTGGCAAGAAGGGCCACCTTACTCGAAGCTGCAGAACACCAGCCCAACTAATCAATCAAGCTTCTGAATCGAGTACTGATCAGGTCTGTTATGGTTGTGGAGAAATCGGTCATTTGAAGCGAAACTGTCCAAAAGCAGCAACCACCAACAACACCAACAACGCTAAGATGGTCTTAGCTATGAAGCAGGAGGAGATAGTCGTTGATCCCACCATCGTCGCAGGTACATTTCTTCTTGAAAATTCTTAAGCTCGCATCCTTTTCGAATCTAGTGCTAAGGAAATTTTACTTTTCATTCATTCAAATATCTTCGTAAGCCTAGTCCTCTTCTAATAACCGAAGCATTTTCCGTTGAGATGGTTAGAGCTGAGAATAAGTGCACTAATAATTTATGTCTAAGCGGTACCCTTACCTTGAGTAATCATTCTGTCCTCACTAACCTAATGTTAGTTTCACTAAAGAGCTTTGAGGTTGTCCTTGGCATATATCGATTGGGTTCCAATTGTGTTTATATGAGTTGTTATGAAAAAGCTATTTTTCTCAATCTCCCCTCTGACCAGACTTTCATCTTCGTATCACTTCCTGCATCAAAGTTCAAAAGTTGCCATGAAAGGAACTTCATGTATTCATAGCCCATGTAATCAACAAGAAACAGGAAGTTAAAGACCTCGCGAGCATCCCCGAAGTCTGTAACTTTCCTGATGTGTTTCCTAAAGAACTTCCACGAATTCCTCCCGAACGTCAGGTCGAATTCCGCATTGACCTAATTCCTGGAGCTACCCCCGTAGCGAAATCTCCGTATCACTTAACTCCAGCAGAAATGCAGGAGTTATCCAGCCAACTCAATGAGTTGCTCAGCAAAGGATTCATAAGACCGAGTTCCTCACCCTGGGGAGCTCCGGTATTGTTTGTAAAGAAGAATGATGGATCCTTCCGAATGTGTATCGACTACCGCGAACTTAATAAGTTGACCATCAAGAACCGATATCCTCTTCCGCGAATAGATTCCCTCTTCGATCAACTCCAGGGAGCCAGCTACTTCTCAAAAATAGACCTTCGATCAGGGTACCATCAGCTACGAGTTCATGAGGGTGATGTTTCCAAAACAACTTTCAGGACTCGATATGGACACTACGAGTTCGTGGTGATGCCCTTCGGTCTAACCAACGCACCAGCAGTGTTCATGGATCTGACGAACCGGGTGTGTCGCCCTTTTCTGGATAAGTTTGTCATTGTTTTCATTGATGACATACTTGTCTACTCCAAAAGCGAAGAAGATCACAAACAACACTTGAGGTCAGTGTTGGAAACCCTTAGATCTGAAAAGCTGTACGCGAAACTCTCCAAGTGCGAATTCTGGATTCAGAAGGTAACTTTCCTTGGTCAAGTGGTTAGCAAAGAAGGTATACACGTGGACCCATCCAAGATCAAAGCAATAGAGAATTGGCCGGCACCGAAGTCACCCACAAAAATCCGTCAATTCTTGGGTCTCGCCGGCTATTATCGGAGATTCATCCAGAACTTTTCCAGAATCGCCAAACCCTTAACCACTCTGACACAGAAAGGTGTACCCTTTTGTTGGAGTGAAAAGCAAGAAACAATGTTCCAGACATTAAAGCAAGCCTTGTGCAGCGCGCTTGTTCTGTCCCTACGCAAAGGGACAGAGGACTTCGTTGTCTACTGCGATGTGTCTAATCAAGGCTTAGGCTGTGTGGTTATGCGAAGATGAAAAGTAATTGCTTATTCCTCTAGACAGCTGAAATCACACGAGGTCAACTATACCACGCATGACTTGGAGTTAGGAGCTGTAGTCTTTGCACTGAAGATTTAGAGACATTATCTTTACGGAACCAAGTATACGATCTTCACTAACCATAAGAGCCTGCAGCACATCCTCGATCAGAAAGACTTAAACATGAGGCAACAGCGATGGGTAGAACTACTCAGTGACTATGAGTGTGAATTCCGTTAGCATCCCAGCAAGGCCAATGTGGTGGCAGATGCCCTTAGCCGAAAAGAGAGTTCAAGTCGAAAAGTGAAGACCCTGACGATGACTATCCATTCCCACTTATCCATGCAAATCCGAGATGCCCAATTATAAGCCCTCAAACCCGAGAACATGTCAATCGAAGCCTTGAGGGGAAAGGATAAGAAACATGAGATCACAGGTGACAGAGTCTACTGTTTCTTGGACCGAATCTGGATTCTAATGTCCGGAGGATTCAGGGAGATTGTCATGGAGGAAGCACATAAGATCAGATACTCTGTTCACCCAGGTTCGGACAAGATGTACCTGGATCTCAAGAAACAATACTGGTGGCCAAACATGAAAGCTGAGATCGCTACATACGTGGGCAAGTGTCTGACTTGCGCCAAGGTGAAAGTCGAGTATCGGAAATCCTCGAGTCTGCTCCAGCAACCCGAGTTACCCGAGTGGAAATGGGAGATGATTACCATGGATTTCATCACCAAGTTACCCAAGTGTCCGAGTGGTTACGACACCATTTGGGTAATTGTCGATCGTTTGACAAAGTCCCCTCACTTCATTCCGATCAAAGAATCATTCAAGATGGAAAGACTCGTGCGAATTTACATCCAAGAGGTAGTCCGACTGCACGGTGTACCTGCGTCCATTATCTCTGATCGAGATAGCAAGTTTACCTCCAGATTCTGGCAGTCTCTCCAGAAGGCTCTTGGAACCAAACTAGACATGAGTACGAATTATCATCCTCAGACCATTGGACAGAGTGAGAGAACTGTACAAACCCTGGAGGACATGCTTAGAGCATGTGTCATTGATTTCAGAAAGTCGTGGGACACACACTTGCCTTTGATCGAGTTCTCATACAACAACAGTTACCACACCAGCATCAAAGCTGCTCCGTTTGAAGCCCTCTACGGTCGCAAGTGCAGATCCCCTCTGTGCTGGGCCGAGGTAGGGGACACGCAGCTAGCCAAGAGTCGAGTCCCCGACAATGCTCTCACTGGTCCTGAAATCATCCGCGAAACCACCGATAAGATCATTCAAATCCGGGAACGATTGAAAGCTTCGCAAGAACGTCAAAAGAGGTACGCTGATAATCGCCGGAAACCTCTGGAATTCCAGGTTGGAGACCGTGTCCTGTTGAAGGTCTCGCCCTGGAAAGGCATGGTACGCTTCGAAAAGCGTGGGAAACTTAATCCGAGGTACATTGGACCCTTCGAGATCCACGCCAGGATCAGTCCTGTAGCCTATAAACTTCGATTACCTCATGAGCTAAGTAACATTCATCCCGTCTTCCATGTTTCAAACCTTAAGAAGTGTCTATCCGATGAAACCCTAGTGATTCCCTTAGATTAGATCGAGTTCAACGAAAACTTGAACTTCGTGGAAGTGCCAATCGAAATCATGGCTCGAGAGATCAAACGTACAAAGCAAAGCCATATCACGATAGTGAAGGTTCGCTGGAATGCCAAGCGGGGACTGGAGTTCACTTGGGAGCGTGAAGACTCGATGAAACAGAAGTATCCACATCTCTTTCCAGATCCATGATTTGTATCTAAATTCTGAATTTCGGGACGAAATTCCCTCTAATGGGGGGATAATGTGACACCCTGTAATTTATTCCGTCACTAAAACCGTTCCCGTCGAATAAAAACCGTCGTATTCAATTCATTCCGTTAACCTTTGCGTTAAATAAATTTTATCGTGACTTTTATTTTTGGTTTGTAAGTGTCGGTATGTGTCATGATCATTAAAATATTTTCCATATTTGTTTTGAAAATTATTATTTTCATCAAAGTCGTGATTATGGCAAATTTATTGGGTAAGACCAAAAGCACCGTCTAACGGCAGTATCGGGTAGAATTCCACCGGGCCACAAACTCAACCCCTATATAAGGGATTGAGTGACATCATTTTGAGGCTTTTACTCTCTCTCTAAAAACTATCTCTCTCTACACTCTCTCTCTAGAACTCGAAATTGGCCCAAAAACCCCATTTCAAGCATCATTTGGTAAGAAATCCATCCTAACTTGTTGTTTAACTTGAATGGTTTGCAAATTCTTTTTGGAATCACCCAAAACACATATGAACATGTGTTTACGGTTTGGGGACCCTCCCAAAACCATGAACACCTCATATGAGGGTTTTGAAGCCTCAAAATCCCTCCAAAACACTTCTAGGGCTTAGATTCGGACTAGAAACTTGCATGCATGAGCTTAGGACCCCAAAATCGTATCATATGATGTGTGGACATGAGTTTATGGCCCAAGCATGTTCTTGGACCTTAAACACTCATTCATGGACCATAAAATCATGTTAGCGGGTCAAAATGCCCTTAAACACCTTCAAATGCTTCCACGGGAGTGTAGAACCTCATAATCTTTCATGTGATGCACCAAAACATCCTCAAAGGCATCAAACTTGAGTTTACGGCCCAAGAACATTCTTGGACCGTAAACCCACCTCCTTAGGCCGTAAACACCCCTCAAAGGGTGTTAAGGTGCCTTTGACCACTTGAATAGCTTGTATTTCGACCTAGAATCACATGTGATTGAATTACAACCACCAAAGCCCTTGATTCATGGCAAAACATGAGTTTACGGTTGTAAACTCATGATTTTAAGGTAGTAAACTCTGTAACGCCCCGTGTTTTCTCGGTACGTTTGGTTATTTTAATTTAATTATCCTTGTAACCTTGGGTTAATTTATTTAACCAATGTTTGATTTCTTATGTTATTGGACTCTTTTGATCATCTTGTAAACTCCTTTTATTGAAGTCCATGGGCTATGGGCCTATTTGCAAAGTCCATCTAGTTAATAGTACTTAATGTGTAAATTGAATCATTTGGAACACACACAAGGAAAACACTCTAAACCCTCCCTCTCTCTCTCAAAAATCGTCCCTCTCTCTCTCTTTGGGATCAAGAGCAGCCAAGGGGCTGTTTGGAGCTTAATTCTTGTTCATTTCCAGCCTTGATTCGTATTGGTATGAACCTCCTTATCCTTTCTTACGACTTGATTCATAACCTTGTTCTAGTTTTATTATTTCATCTTCACCTTTTCTCATTCTTATTTTATTGTAATTGTATGTTATACATCATGTCAAGATCCTATCTTCACCCCATATATGGTGGATGATGGATCTAGGGGATTACATGTGGCAAAAGATCATGGAAACCCTAAAAGGGAGAATGATGATTTTATGTGCTTATGTTTATTTTCATGTTGATTATTATTACATCCTTGTGGCTAAATGAAATCCTAATGATCCCTAACCCTTTTTAGTACCACCATTATCACGGGGACTGAATTGGGATGATGAACACATCTTAAAATGTGTTTCAAAAGGAGAAGGATGGATAAGCCAAAAAGGAATCACGGGTGGCTACGATTCTGTTTTCCATCAGATTTGTAGTCATTTTGTAAAAATCATATCTGGAGCTCTAGAACTCAAACGGACCCCAAACCAGTTCCAAAAGTTCACAAATTGAGTTGGCTAACTATCTTAAGAAGGCCAACCTCACTGATAAGGGATTTATCTATGTGAAAGAGTGGCATCTTTGCTGTTAGGTCTGATCCGGGTCTGTTCTGATATGTCATTTTGTTTTCATCATTTCTAAGGCATGGAAAAGGATCCAGAGTGATTCCAAGTTTCTATATGTTCCTTATATTATGAAGTTAAGATCTGGAGAATATGGGGTGTTATTTCCAATTATAAATTGGGTATAATAGATCCACACTCCAGGTCAGTGGGCAGTCACCAGCTTTTGCTAGTGCTGTGATTGTCCACAATGTGAATTTTATATATGGAGCTTGAGAGATGCTTTTCATTCAATTCCAACTCTGAGACTTTCAATTCTATGTCCTTTACTTCTCTTCATTTTCTTTTGGACTAATTCTACACACAAGTTGGGTAGAATTGGCCAACATCACTTGACTGTATTGCTGGAGACAGAAGTGATACACCATTTTGTAAAATTCATATTTAATTCATCTTTTGGAGTTAGAATGAGTTCTTTATAGTTGTGGAATCCAGAGCAATCATAGTTTCCTATAAAATTTATTTAAAGCTATGTTTCTGTTTTAGATTTTGGAGTAAATCCATTTTGAACAGCAGGTCTGTTTTAGAGACCTTGCTGTGATTACTCTTTTCTCAACTCATAGCTTCGTTACTTCTCCTTTCTAACCTTTAGTCCTTCTTAGGTGAGGTTTTGAAGTTTGCTCAAGCTTGGTAGCATTATTTGATTGTTAGCCATCCTTAATACTCACTCAAGGTGAGTTCTCTCACACCTTTGTATTGATGATTGTGTTTGCTAGTTAGCTCGTGTGTGATTATTTGAATTTATACTATATAAGTATTGTTTTAATTCGTACATGTGCACTGTATGTAACTAATTATGGATATGGGGACACCACCAAAGGATACGGATTTACCGGTGCGGTGGGTAGGTAAGATCACCAACGTAATACTCTTCGTGAGGTGCGGTGATTAGGGCCAAATGATACGGGATCTTCCCGGTGCGGTTCAAACCTACAAGTCCTTCTCGTAATATAGACATTGATTCGTTCTTTGCCTTTATCATTATAATTGGAAAATGGATTAGGGCTAGTAAATATGAATGTTAGTACAATGTCTGTGTTTGAATTCACTAAGCTTCGTGCTTACGTTTTTCCATTATAACTTTTCAGGTGTTAAGATTAAAGAGGCTAAGGCTTGACATGGAGCATCGGGACATCGCTACTAGTTATTTTGTTGGGACCTTATTATTATTATTACTTCCGCACTTATTTTATATGATTATTAAGTTGATGGATTATGTTATGACTATTTCAGTTGTTTTAATTTAACTTAAGATGGGTTTTAAAAGTTTAAAATTTTTGCAAAAAAAAATTGGGTGTCACAAGTTGGTATCAGAGCCACAGTTTGAGGGAACTAGGCATTCTTGTGGATGTTCTAGACTCAAATTTGAGGCTCTATAAGAGTTTATTTTCTTTTTAAAATATTTTTCAAACTTTCTGAAGACTAGTAGTGAAAGATGTCGCGGTGTACCAGTCAGCCAGCCAAGTAAGCCTTATTTCTTATGTTAAATGTTTATGTTAAATTGTTGACTATGAATTGGATTCTACTAGCCTTAAAATATTAGATTACACACTTAGTTAGTGTTAACATGTGAGAGAGTTGTAAAATTAACGGCTAGAGCGAACTGGAAATTTTGAAACTAGACGCGAATGCGAAATTGGAACTTGTGTGGAAGGTAGTAGAAGGGCCCCTACTATTTGAAACATCGGTGCCGGTTTCGAGTCGGGGCAAGGTTGAAAAATTTTCGGCAAGCTGAGTGTTTTGTCTTCCTAGAAATATCTAGGCTGAATTGTTTCTAAGATTTTCCTTCTTCTGTGGATACCAATGGCTCCGCCTGCTCGACTTAATCAGCTCCAAATGGAGCAAGTTAGGGATATTGTCGCTGAGGAATTCAATAACGGTTTCAACGAACTAATCCCGGGTGTGACCAACGACATAATCAACCAATTCGGTGCTCTTCTGGATGAGCGTCTCGCGGCTATTCCCGGGGAAGCGTTACTGTCTCTGCCTGTTCAGGATTCGGCATACTACTTTGAGAAGTTCAACAAGTGTAGCTCTCCTCTTTGGAATGGTGAATCCGACCCAGTTGCTACTAAGCCCTGGGTGTCAGATATTGAGGGCGCCTTCATAAGTGTTGGGTGTCCGGACTAGTACAAAGCAGTGATCGCCATGAATCAGCTGTGAAAAAGGGGAAAGACATAGTGGAACACCATCACCGCTCTATTGAACGAAGACGAAGTGAGGGCCATGTCTTGGGCCCAATTTGTGGAGAGGTTCGAGGCACAATATGTGCCTAAGGTGGAGCAGCAGCGGATGCAGCAAGAGTTCATGGCCTTACAGCAGACTACCGAATCCATTAGTGACCTGAATGCCAAGTTCTTGGAGATGCTATCTTTTTGCCCCTCGTTTGCTGGGAACGAGGCCTGGTTAGTCAGCCGGTACACGGCCATCCTACGTATCGAGATTCGGGAATTTGTTAGCATGCAGAAGTTCTCGAATTTATCTGCGATCATGAATGTAGCGAGGAGGAGGGAAATCGAGTTACAGACCCAGTCCAAGAGGAAGGCCAATGACACCTCTTCCAAGACATCTAGAGATGCCCAGAAAACGCAAAAGCAGGGTAGCAAGTCAAGGTATGAGTATAGGACGTCTTCAGGGCGAGAAAAATATGTTGATATGCTACAACTACAAAAAGCCAGGGCATCATTGGAAGAATTGTAGGGATCCCCCTGCGAGTGCAGTACCTCATATTACTTCTACAATTCCCGTCTGCTATCACTGCAACGAGACGGGACACAAGAAGCCTGAATGCCCGAAGTTGAAGACTGGTAAAGGAGACAAGGGTACAAATCCTGCAATTGCATCATCCTCTAAGGGAACCATTATGGTGACACGAGGTCGTGCTCACCAGATGACTGTGGAGGAGCCGGTGATTACAACGACAGTGGCAGACACTTATTTGCTAGATTCCAAGCCCGATGTTGTTATGTTTGATAGCGGTGCTACCCATTCTTTTGTATCTCACACGTTTATTAATCGTTTGGGGCGTAGTATCGGAAAATTGGCTCACCCAATGGTTGTCGATGTTGTCGACAACCGCACTATTTATGTCACCGATGTCTATCGGGGTTGCACTCTCGAGTTTTCTAGAGTTGAATTCCCTATTGATCTTATCCCTATTGCGATGCGAGAGCTCTGCGTTATCGTAGGCATGGATTGGCTTGATGCGTTTGATGCGGAAATCCACTGTCGTAAGAAGCAAGTTCGTGTTCGAAACCCTAGAGGTGGAGAACTTATTATTCAGGGGGACATTCCCCGCCTCACTATGGCTTCTTGCTCTTCTGCTATAGCACTAGACGACGTTCCTATTGTTTCCGACTTCAACGATGTCTTTGCGTAGGAACTCCCTGGCTTGCCACCTGTTCGGCAAGTGGAGTTTCGCATTGATTTGGTGCCAGGTGCGACTCCGGTAGCGAAATCTCCTTACCGCTTGGCACCACCTGAAATGAAAGAGCTCCAAGATCAACTTCAAGAACTAAGTGATAAAGGGTTTATACGGCCAAGCTGCTCGCCTTGGGGTGCTCCTATTCTCTTTGTGAAGAAGAAAGATGGATCCCAGCGAATGTGTATTGATTATAGGGAGCTAAACAAGCGCACGATAAAGAATAGGTACCCATTGCCACATATTGACGATCTTTTCGATCAGCTTCAGGGAGCATCTTGGTTTTCCAAGATTGATTTACGTTACGGTTACCATCAGATGTGGGTTCATGAAGAAGACATTGAGAAAACAGCATTCCGTACTCACCCTCTGACATTGAGAAAACGGTATTAAGGTCGATCAAGCCAAGGTTAATGCAGTTAAACAATGGAAGATTCCAAAAACACCTTCTGAAATTCGCAGTTTCTTGGGTTTAGCCGGTTATTACTGGAGGTTCATTGAAAATTTCTCTAAAATCGCCTTACCACTCACCCGATTGACCAAGAAATCAATGAATTTCGTTTGGGGCCCGGAGCAGCAGCTGGCGTTTGATAAGCTAAGGAAACGATTGTGTGATGCTCCGATTTTGGCCTTACCTAATGGGGTTGAGGATATGGTGGTTTACTGTGATACATCGCTTCAAGGTCTTGGTGCCGTGTTAATGCAACGAGATAGGGTGATAGCCTATGCCTCCCGACAGCTAAAACCCCACGAACGAAACTACCCCACTCATGATTTGGAGCTTGGGGCTGTTGTTTTCGCTCTTAAGATTTGGAGACACTATCTCTATGGAGTGAAGTTTATCATATACACTGACCATAAGAGTCTAAAATATTTGTTCGAGCAGCGGGATTTGAATATGAGGCAGATCCGATGGTTGGATGTGGTAAAAGATTATGATTGTGAAATTCACTACCACCCCGGTAAAGCTAATGTGGTAGCTGATGCTCTCAGTCGTAAACAATCTGCCCAACCGATTCGAGCTAAGTGTCTCCGGATCACGATGGTGTCGTCTTTGTTAGATCTAATCCGGGACGCCTAAAAGACGGCAATACTGGAGGAAAACATCAGGCGTGAGAAGATTGGGAAAGAGTTGCCTAAGATGGAACGAGACGGGCGGGGTTTGCTGACTCGCTACGGTAGGGTTTGGGTTCCATATACCGGGGGAAATCGGAAAACCCTAATGGATGAGTCTCATAAGTCAAAATTTTCTATCCATCCTGGTGCTACTAAAATGTATCGGGACCTTCATGAGGCTTACTGGTGGCATGGAATGAAGAATGATGTGGCTCGATTTGTGGAAGAATGTATGACATATCGGAAGGTCAAGGCGGAACACCAGAAACCGCATGGGAAGTTGCAACCATTGGAGATTCCTGAATGGAAATGGGAGCATCTAATCATGGACTTCATTACAAAACTTCCTAGAACTGCCCGAGGATCAGATACGATATGGGTGATTGTTGATCGTTTGACTAAGAGTGCTCACTTTCTGGCTATAAAGGAGAGCTCATCGGCGGAGAAATTAGCCGAGATCTTTGTTCGGGAGATTGTCTCATTACATGGGGTGCCCGTTTCTATCGTCTCCGATCGAGACCCCCGATTTACCTCTTGGTTCTGGAGGAAGTTTCAAGAGGAATTGGGCACACGATTACATTTTACTACCGCCTTCCATCCGCAGACAGACAGGCAGAGTGAGCGGACGATTCAAACCTTGGAGGACATGCTTAGGGCGTGTGCGATTGATTTTGGGGGTAGTTGGGATGACCATCTACATCTAGCTGAGTTTTCTTATAACAACAACTATCACTCGAGCATTAAAATGCCTCCGTATGAAGCCTTGTACGGGAGGAAGTGCAGGACGCCCGTTGGTTGGGGCGAGGCTGGGCAGAGGGTACTTGGGAGTACCGATATCGTGCTACAGACTACGAAGAAAATCCAAGTGATTCGGGATCATTTGGTCACAGCGAGCAGTCGTCAGAAAAGTTATGCCGACAAAAGACGCTCCAATATTGAGTTCCAGGTGGGAGATTATATGTTGCTTAAAGTTTCCTCCTGGAAAGGTGTGATTCGATTTCGGAAGCGGGGAAAGCTCGGACCCCGATTCATTGGACCCTACAAGGTCATAGCTCGTGTGGGGAAGGTGGCTTACCGTTTAGAGCTTCCTGACGAGCTTAGTCTAATTCATAATACATTCCACGTGTCTCAGTTACGAAAATGCGTTGTTGATGAGACCGCTGTGATACCACTGGAGGACATACAAATTGACGAGCGTCTCAATTATGTTGAGAAACCAATCGCTATTTTAGAACGAAAGACGAAAGCTCTCCGCAACAAGACTATAAACCTGGTTAAGGTGCAGTGGCAACATAGGAAGGGTTCGGAATGGACTTGGGAACCGGAATGCGAGATGCGGGCTCATTATCCGGATCTGTTTCTAGGTGTTGACTTCGAGGACGAAGTCCGTTCTTAGTGGGGGAGAGTTGTAACGCCCCGTGTTTTCTCGGTACGTTTGGTTATTTTAATTTAATTATCCTTGTAACCTTGGGTTAATTAATTTAACCAATGTTTGATTTCTTATGTTATTGGACTCTTTTGATCATCTTGTAAACTCCTTTTATTGAAGTCCATGGGCTATGGGCCTATTTGCAAAGTCCATCTAGTTAATAGTACTTAATGTGTAAATTGAATCATTTGGAACACACACAAGGAAAACACTCTAAACCCTCCCTCTCTCTCTCTCAAAAATCGTCCCTCTCTCTCTCTTTGGGATCAAGAGCAGCCAAGGGGCTGTTTGGAGCTTAATTCTTGTTCATTTCCAGCCTTGATTTGTATTGGTATGAACCTCCTTATCCTTTCTTACGACTTGATTCATAACCTTGTTCTAGTTTTATTATTTCATCTTCACCTTTTCTCATTCTTATTTTATTGTAATTGTATGTTATACATCATGTCAAGATCCTATCTTCACCCCATATATGGTGGATGATGGATCTAGGGGATTACATGTGGCAAAAGATCATGGAAACCCTAAAAGGGAGAATGATGATTTTATGTGCTTATGTTTATTTTCATGTTGATTATTATTACATCCTTGTGGCTAAATGAAATCCTAATGATCCCTAACCCTTTTTAGTACCACCATTATCATGGGGACTGAATTGGGATGATGAACACATCTTAAAATGTGTTTCAAAAGGAGAAGGATGGATAAGCCAAAAAGGAATCACGGGTGGCTACGATTCTGTTTTCCATCAGATTTGTAGTCATTTTGTAAAAATCATATCTGGAGCTCTAGAACTCAAACGGACCCCAAACCAGTTCCAACAGTTCACAAATTGAGTTGGCTAACTTTCTTAAGAAGGCCAACCTCACTGATAAGGGATTTATCTATGTGAAAGAGTGGCATCTTTGCTGTTAGGTCTGATCCGGGTCTGTTCTGATATGTCATTTTGTTTTCATCATTTCTAAGGCTTGGAAAAGGATCCAGAGTGATTCCAAGTTTCTATATGTTCCTTATATTATGAAGTTAAGATCTGGAGAATATGGGGTGTTATTTCCAATTATAAATTGGGTATAATAGATCCACACTCCAGGTCAGTGGGCAGTCACCAGCTTTTGCTAGTGCTGTGATTGTCCACAATGTGAATTTTATATATGGAGCTTGAGAGATGCTTTTCATTTCTATGTCCTTTCAATTCTATGTCCTTTACTTCTCTTCATTTTCTTTTGGACTAATTCTACACACAAGTTGGGTAGAATTGGCCAACATCACTTAACTGTATTGCTGGAGACAGAAGTGATACACCATTTTGTAAAATTCATATTTAATTCATCTTTTGGAGTTAGAATGAGTTCTTTATAGTTGTGGAATCCAGAGCAATCATAGTTTCCTATAAAATTTATTTAAAGCTATATTTCTGTTTTAGATTTTGGAGTAAATCCATTTTGAACAGCAGGTCTGTTTTAGAGACCTTGCTGTGATTACTCTTTTCTCAACTCATAGCTTCGTTACTTCTCCTTTCTAACCTTTAGTCCTTCTTAGGTGAGGTTTTGAAGTTTGCTCAAGCTTGGTAGCATTATTTGATTGTTAGCCATCCTTAATACTCACTCAAGGTGAGTTCTCTCACACCTTTGTATTGATGATTGTGTTTGCTAGTTAGCTCGTGTGTGATTATTTGAATTTATACTATATAAGTATTGTTTTAATTCGTACATGTGCACTGTATGTAACTAATTATGGATATGGGGACACCACCAAAGGATACGGATTTACCGGTGCGGTGGGTAGGTAAGATCACCAACGTAATACTCTTCGTGAGGTGCGGTGATTAGGGCCAAATGATACGGGATCTTCCCGGTGCGGTTCAAACCTACAAGTCCTTCTCGTAATATAGACATTGATTCGTTCTTTGCCTTTATCATTATAATTGGAAAATGGATTAGGGCTAGTAAATATGAATGTTAGTACAATGTCTGTGTTTGAATTCACTAAGCTTCGTGCTTACGTTTTTCCATTATAACTTTTCAGGTGTTAAGATTAAAGAGGCTAAGGCTTGACATGGAGCATCGGGACATCGCTACTAGTTATTTTGTTGGGACCTTATTATTATTATTACTTCCGCACTTATTTTCTATGATTATTAAGTTGATGGATTATGTTATGACTATTTCAGTTGTTTTAATTTAATTTAAGATGGGTTTTAAAAGTTTAAAATTTTTTGCAAAAAAAAATTGGGTGTCACAAACTCCCCGAGAACACCTCCTTAGATCGTAAACTCATTTCCCAAGGCCATTTCAAGTCCCGGTCACTTCCTAAGCCATGGAATCGACCCTAGAACCTTCCCGTGTGCATTGTATGATCATTTGGCATCCAAGAACCCACCACCCATGAGTTTACAGACGTAAACTCATGGGGATATGGTCAATGGCCTATAAACTCCTTAAGGAGTTTACTCTTGAAGAGTAAACTGCATAATTAGGCCCTACACACCCTTAGATACTACCCAGATCACTCCTAACACTTTAATTGAAGTGTTTTCACATCTTGGAGTGCATATTCATGTCTAATTAGTGGTTCAAAGTATAACTAGATACACTTTTATATTGTTTTATATTACATAGGAACCTCGCGTGTAATCAAGCCCCAAACTGTCAACTAGCATCCAAACCGTCACATTTTCCCGACTGGTGAGTTCATACCCCTACCCTTTTTCAATGTTTTTCAATGTTTTCAGGGGGGGGGGGGGGGGGAATACAAGCAAAAGTACAAGGATATCTTGTACTTAAATTCATTATTTTATTTGAATGGTTTCATAATCCGTACACTTTAAAGAATTGAAAACATATTAACAAACTGTTTTGCCTTGCTGAGTTGTCTTTCAAACCGATTTCAATTCTTATTATATAGTGTTATATTTTATACTTCACAAATGATTGTTTACACATTTACAGTTGAAATCATAAATCTTTTGTATTGTCCTTAATAAAACACCCCCTAGATACGAGTGTGAAGGACAGGTAATCACTAGAACTTAGTTAGTCTTAGATAGTACTCCCCCTAGATACGAGAGTAAAGAATAATCTTAAGATTGGAGACACGTCCTCTGTAACACTTCCCCTTGATACGAGAGGGCAGGACTATCCCTGTAACTAGAATCTTCGGAAGGGAGAGAATGAATTGAGTGTATAGATCTATACGGGACTGACTATCCCGCACCTGGCTGCTAGCTACAGCCGAACCGAAAGGTTCAAGGGTGACAAAAGTCATAAAAGATATTGGCCTCGATTCGAGTCATATCTAGTCTGAAGTATGGTTAAGGAACTCGCAATCAAGATTATGAAAGTTTTACTCTTAATTATTAGTTTTATATACGTGTTAAAACTAATCTACATTTAAAGGTAACCACATTTTCGAGTTACTTCTCACACACACTTCAAGTATGGTAGATACTTGTATGTTACTTTCAGATTCGATAACATTTCACTTTACTTTTAGGAAAATATGGGATTTTCCTGCGATAACAGTTGCTCATAACCTGAATTGTGTAACAAATCAGATGACTAAACTTTACATATAAGAAAATATGGGATTTTCTTGGATAGATAACTTTTTCAGAAACCGAAAGGAAACTTGCACATTTTATGAAAACAAACCACTTATGAACTCACCAGCGTTATGCTGATTTTCAAACTGCATGTATTCTCAGGTCCGCATTAGACAGTTATATGATGATTCCTTTTGGCGAAGACCGAGTGCGTTGAAGACTCGTCTTACTTTTGTTCATATATACTATGTATCACACCTGTACAACTTTACTTTCAAACAAATGTAAACTTTTATATATGTAATGTAATGGTTGTTTACTTTACTTACTATGTGCATTGGATTTGATACTCAATGTGGAGTTAACCCTAGAAATGTTTCCGCCTTCGGTTTTCGGGGTGTGACAGAGGGTCGTTAGCCGAACGGGTAGGATAGGGCAACTCTCTCTCCTCATTAATAAGTATAATGAATCTATAAAGTAACTAAACTATTTTATAAAATTCCCAATCTTAGTTACTTTAGGAAAAGTGAATTGATGCAATCCCATGAAATTGCACTTTGTACCCTTGCTAAGAAGTTAGTGGAGCGCGTGTGGTTTACCGGCTCACTAATTAGTTCTAAGCAAAGGTGGCAAAGGGTGATTCATTGTTTATCATAGTTCGATGGAGCGTGTGTGGTTTACCGGCATTTCGAATAGATGATTGTAATAATGAAGGCACCATGTAGATTTGCATGGTAATTCACACCCGCTTTGTGATCCTTGGTATCCCAGTCACATACTAGAGGGGCATATCGAGATTTAAACATGCCATTGAAAGGTTCAATGAGTCTCTAAAATCTAGGAATTCTCAATAGAACTTAAGGTTATGTTTTCATGGTGAAAATTTAGTGAATCGTCATTCACTTACCTCCAAATTATTTGCATGATTGGATTACGGCATCCCTTTTCTAATATGTAAGTAATGTTGTTGGGTCCTAGCCCTAGTTTTTCATTTGGGTGTTTAATCAGGGATCCAATTCTAATCAACCTTTGTCTTTTCTATTTGTAGATATCGAACGCAAACAACGTTGCTGCTAACTCATTCACGCTAATGAGTCTTTGCCAAAAGGTGACCTTCGATGGTACGAACTTTAGCGAATGGATAAGATACATTCGCACAATTGCACGCTACGAGGACAAAGAGTACGTCCTCGACGAAAAGCTTGAGAAGGTCAACCCGGAAATCGCTACTCCCGAAGAGATGGCTGTCTTTGAGACACACGAACGTGATGCAACAAAAGTCCATTGCATCATGATAGCCACTATGAACCAAGAATTCCAAAAGTCCTATGAGGACATGTATCCGTATGAAATGAATCAAGACTTGATGGAGAGGTATCACCAAAGCGCGAGGCAAGAGCGCTACGAGATCATCACTAACATGATAACCGCTAAGATGGGAAATGGAGAATCGTTGACTGTGCACTTGCAAAAGATGTTAACTTTGGGGAGGATTTGGCCATCGAAAGTGTTCTTCATTCCTTGCCTTCACGCTACAATCAATTTAGGATGACCTACCACATGAACAAGTAAGAGGTCACCCTAAGCAAACTCCAAGTACTCCTTAGGACTGTTGAGAGCAACCTAAAGGACAAGTCTGCTGCACCATCTCCCGCACCAACCGCTGCTCCTGTTTTGGCTATAGGGCAGGGAAAGGGAAAGAAGAGGAAGGAACCGTCAAAGAGCCACCGCAAGGGAAAGTCCCAAGATGGTTCTTCTTCTAGTGGGACCAAGGTTGATCCCGCTAAGCCCAACCCTAACCCGAAGGAGGCAGAGTGTCTTCATTGCCACAAGATAGGGCATTGGAAGAGAAGCTGCCCGGAATATCTGCAAGCCATCAAGGATGGAAAGATCAAGCCATCTTTTGCAGGTATATACTCAATTAAATCTAGTAATTCATATCACACTACTTCTTGGGTTCTTGATATAGGATGTGGTTACCATATTTGTTCTGATTTGCAGGGACTAAGAAGAGATAGAGACGTGGAGCAAGGAAGAATAAATCTAATCATGGGAAACAAAAGATCGTCGCCTGTCACCAAGATTGGAGTATATTCTATAGTGCTTAGTAATGGATTAGGTCTAGATTTAAATAATTGTTGCTACTCACCAGATATGGCAAGAAACATCATTTCATTTCATGGTTTGTTTAGAAAAGGATTTAGATATTCGTTTAATAATATGAATGGTTCTATTTATGCTTATCTAAATGGTGTTTTATACTTTGAAGCAATGCCTTGTAATGGAATTTATGAAACTTTTATGGTTGTAGATAACCTAGGAAATGATGTGTTGTGTATAGATTCTTCCAATAGTATGGATAAAGCATCTTTGTGGCATTGTCATCTCGGACATGTCAACAAGAAGCGTATAGCCCAACTCCAAAAGGATGGAGTATTGGAGTCATTCGACCTTAGGGAAGATGACACTTGCGAATCTTGTTTACTTGGAATGATGACCAAGTCACCCTTCACTGGCACTTGTGAGAGGGGTGAGGGTTTATTGGATCTCATACATACCGATGTATGTGGGCCCTTTAGATCCACCACAAAGGATGGAAACCGCTTCTATGTAACTTTCACCGATGATTATAGTAGATATGGGTATATTTACTTAATCAAGTACAAGTCTAAAACGTTTGAAAAGTTCAAAGAGTTCAAGAATGAAGTGGAGAATCAATTGGGCAGGAAAATCAAGATGCTTCGATCCGATCGAGGAGGAGAGTACCTAAGTCTTGAATTCCACGACTATCTCAAGGAATGTGGAATAGTTTCGCGATTGACGCTACCTAGGACACCATAGTTGAATGGTGTGGCAGAAAGGCATAATCGAACATTGTTGGACATGGTTCGTTCTATGATGAGTCGTGCTTCACTACCTATCTCATTCTGGGGGTATGCCTTAGAGACTGCCACCCATATCCTTAACCGAGTCCCTACAAAGAAGGTTGCCAAAACACCTCATGAGATGTGGACAAGGAAAGCTCCCTTGTTGGCACATATCAAGGTTTGGGGTTGTGAAGTTTTCGTAAGACGAGAAACTCACGATAAGCTCGAACCCCGAAGTGAGGGATGTATTTTCATTGGCTACCCGCAGAAATCCTTTGGATATCTCTTCTATAGAACGAGTGACAATGTTGTCCTCGTTGCGAGGATAGGGGTTTTCCGAGAGAGAGAACTCATAAGTCAAGGAGACAGTGGGAGGCAGATCGATCTTGATGAGATTCAAGATTCGAGTGATGAAGGAACCTCTACCGCTGGCGATCAACCCGAGGAGGAAACTCCGGTTGAACCGATTGACGAGTCATTACCTCTTAGACGTTCCGAAAGAGTTAGAGTTCAACCTCAGTTTTAAGGTTTTCATATTACTACTGAAGGGGACACGTATATTAGTGATGGTACACTAATAAATCTAGATGAACCTAATTGCTATAAGGAAGCCATGGCAGGCCCGGAGTCTACAAAATGGAAGGAGGCGATGGACAGTGAGATTCAGTCCATGTATGACAACCAAGTTTGGAATTTGGTTGACAATGTGCCCGGACGTAAGACGGTTGGGTGCAAATGGATCTTCAAGAAGAAGACCGACGTGGATGGGAATGTGCACACGTATAAAGCACGATTGGTGGCGAAGGGATTTACTCAAACTCTCGGAGTTGACTATGATGAGACCTTCTCACCAGTTGCTAAGATAAAATCTATTAGGGTAATGCTTGCCATTGCTGCATTTCATGATTATGAGATATGGAAAATGGATGTCAAGACCACTTTCCTAAATGGAAAGTTGGCTGAGGATGTTTACATGGCTCAGCCAGAGGGTTTTGTCGATCCGAAGCATCCAAATAGAGTATGCAAGCTTGAGAAGTCCATTTATGGACTTAAACAAGCATCTTGCAGATGGAATCTTTGCTTTGATAAGAATGTCATAGAGTTTGGATTTATACGAAGCGAAGATGAATCATCTGTGTATGTCAAGGCCAGTGGGAGCATAGTTAGTTTTCTCATTTTGTATGTCGATGACATACTACTCATAGGAAACGATGTCCCGACTCTGCAGGAGGTCAAGTCCTGGCTCGGGAAGTGTTTCGCTATGAAGGACCTCGGAGAGGCTTCCTATATTTTGGGAATAAGGATAGTGAGAGAAAGAAGTAAGAGACTAATAGGGCTTAGTCAGAATACTTACTTAGATAAGGTACTAAAACGTTTTAGTATGGAAAACTCGAAGAAGGGAGAACTACCGATACAAAGTAATACCATGTTGAGTAAGGCGCAGAGTCCGAGTACCGAAGCTGAGATAGCTAAGATGAGCCGAGTACCTTACGCTTCCGTAGTTGGCTCAATCATGTATGCTATGACTTGTACTCGTCCTGATGTGGCCTTTGCTTTGAGCATGGTCAGTAGATGTCAAGGGAATCCTGGTAGAGTGCATTGGATTGCGGTCAAGAACATCCTTAAGTACCTCGGAGGACCAAGGAATGGTTTCTAGTCCTCGGGGGGAGTGATGACTTGAATATGTGAGGGTATAGTGACGCCAGCTTCCAGACTGACAAGGACAACTACCGTTCGCAGTCGGGATGGGTCTTTACCCTTAATGGAGGAGCAGTAACTTGGAAAAGCTCCAAACAGGAAATTGTAGCTGATTCAACATGCAAATCAGAGTATATTGCAGCGAGCGAAGCGTCAAAGGAGGCGATGTGGTTGAAGACCTTCATTGGTGATCTTGGAGTTGTGCCTGCCATAAAGGAGCCTATGGAAATTTTCTGTGATAATGAGGGAGTGGTTGCCTTGACCAAGGAATTGAGGGATCATGGTAGATCTCGGCATATCGACAGAAAACATCACTTTATTAGACATCGAGTAGAAGAAGGACACCTCGTAGTGAAGAGGGTATCGTCGGAGGATAATCCAGCAGATCCGCTTATGAAGGGACTGAGTAGGGTTAAGCATTTGTAGCACGCTAGGAGCATTGGGCTGAAAGACAATATTAGTTTAGATTAGATAGTTTTGAAACATGTAATAGATAAATGTAATCGATATTTGATGATTAAATAAAAGAGTATTATTTATAAGTAAAGTTACTGTCTTATGTTGATTGTTTAATCTATTGTTTCACTTTGCATATTTTGACTTCCTGAATAATTGAGTTATTAAGAATAATCAGATTATTCAAACAGTCCACAATTGTTCATATGTTGGAAGTAGGTATGAATGAAGATTGTCATGAATTGGTGTGTAGATTGTCTAAATGGTATTACACATAGCAAAAGTTTGTTGCAACGTTCATGAGTACTTATGAACAAGTTTTGAGCATTGGGATAAACCCACGCTTGCTGGAATCACTTTATGGAATGTGACACGAGTGATCGCAAGACGATAATATCATATGGTCTTAAAACCTAGATATATGGTTTGTTATTTACTAATTGGTTGTACACTGATAATGCGAAACCGCATCAGTAAATTGATGTCATAAAATGCATTGTTGTGTATAGTTGGTTAGTCGATAAGTAAATGCATATAAGTCGAAGTTTATCTGTTACTTTTATTCTGAGAGGGTGAAAGCGATATCATGGCCGGTCAGGACTGAATTGATGTGTTCAATTAAGTTCTATGTCGAATGAATCTGAGATCGAGAAACCAAAATGCTGGACAATAAGTTCCATAAGATTGTCAGCATAATATCTAAACAGAGGAATGTACGATCCCTTATCTAAAGGACAAGATATTGATAGGATCATAGATGATAGTGTCTTTGAGAGCTACGATTGCTAAATCGGTTTGTGTTTGCATGTATAGTTACTAGACTTATCCAAGTGGGAGACTGTTGGATTAGTGTCGAAGGCTGTAACTATATTTGGTAGGTACTTGATCCGGTTATGCATGGTCCTTTTGGGTTGCCTTCACCATAGCAACTTGACAGGATGATTTGTTAAGAGAGAAGAGATATTATTGTTAATATATTATGAGAATAATATATTAAAGGAATAATATTGTTATTTAATTAATATAAGTCATATATTAATTTAGAATTAATTTGGTGACTTAAAGAGCTTAATTAAATAAAGGGCCATAAACTGTCAAATGTGTGATAGTTGTGTTTTGGGCTATGTATCCCTATAGGTAATGGGGTGGACCAAATTTAGGGTTAGGGAACCTTAAATTCGTCCAAGCCTAGAATCTAGAAGGATCTTGGATTGCTTAGGGCCTAAGTTATTCAATTAAGGTTAAAGGTGAAACCCTAGTATCCCATAGTATAAACATATCCCTAGGGTGAGGGAAATCGGCACTCATGCATGGCTAGAAACCATAGGGCCGATTGCTCACCCTCTCTCCTCTCTCTCAAGATCATCTTCTTGCTAGTTGGTGTTTGTAAGCCATTAGAGGAGTGACAATTGTGACTCTATGCTCCAAGAAGAAGAAGTATCAAGCAAGGAATCCAAGGTATTGTTCTAGATCCAATTTCATATGATTTGATTCAATTGTTTACATTAGATCTAGTATTGTAAGTCTTGGATTCAATGCATGTTCAATTAGAGAAACCTAGATCCAAGCATTAGTGTTTGCATCTGGCCATAGGAAAGTTCTTATGGCTCAAACCTATCACTAATGACCTCCCTTTCTGACTTGAGATCATTAATCTCAACATTAGCAGTACGCAGCTTGTGTGTTTGCAACTTAAGTTGGGCTCTACGTCCGTGGAGCTCATCCATAATCTGATTTTCCACTGCTAATTCCGCTTCCAGTTGAGTTAAGCGTTTGCTGACATTAGCGTGGAGCGTTTCATTGGCTTCTTTAATGGCTTGGCGTTTTTGAAGATTCTCTACTGAAGTGTTTTTGAAGAGACCTTTGAAGATTCTCTACTGAAGCGTTGACAGTTTGAGCATTTTTGGCACCAGCAGCCTGCAAGGAGTCTAGAAATAAGTGAGATTCTAAGACTAGTTTATCGACTTTTGCGGTCGCCTCCTTGCACTCCTTAGTAGAGGCATCAACAGCGAGAGAAGCCTGTTGACATTGGGAAGTGGAGGCTTCGATAGCCTTGGCTGCAGCTGATAAAGTAGCACTGTGTTCGGTGACCACCGAAGAGAACAAAGCCTTTAAGGCAGCTTCTGGATAGGCACCAGAGGGAAGAGGATGAAAGCAGTTTATCAAGCTTGTCGTTTACTTCCTTGAGATGACGTTTTGTAACTAGCTCATCGTCATCATCATTGCTCTGTACTCAATA
Organism: Lactuca sativa; assembly: GCF_002870075.4. NCBI lineage: Eukaryota > Viridiplantae > Streptophyta > Magnoliopsida > Asterales > Asteraceae > Lactuca > Lactuca sativa. The sequence goes on from NC_056629.2 coordinate 92,712,979, forward strand.
AGGACTGAAATATATGGAATCGAATTCTAAGTCCTCACCGCCTAAAATAGGGGTTGTTTCAGTAGATGGTGTGGGGGATAAGGGTTTTGAAGAAGGTCGAGGTTCGGTTGTGACAGGAGATTTGGTTAAAGGTGGATTGGGAATAGTAAAGTCAGGTTTTGTGGTGGTAGTGGTAGTCGTTGTTGTTGGAATAGTGTCTAAGGCTGTAACTATATCCGGTTGTGCATGGTCCTTTTGGGTTGCCTTCACCATAGCAACTTGATAGGATGATTTATTAAGAGAGAATAAATATTATTAATATATTATGGGAATAATATAATGAATAATATATATGTTATTTGATTAATATAAGTCATAAAATTAATTAGAATTAATTTGGTGACTTAAAGAGATTAATTAAATAAAGGGGTATAAACTGTCAATTGTTTGATAGTTAAGCTTTAAACTGTAAATCCATTTGGATATACTATGGACGAATTCTAAGAGGATTAGGAAAGCTAAAAATCGTCCATATGCTTATCTAGGAATGGATTTGGATAGCCTTAAGAGAAGATTATCTGATAGGGACTTATCTGTAATCATTAAGGAATCTACAAGTATAAATAGACCCCATGGCATAGGGAATTCGACACTTGACCTTAAGAAAGGAACCTCTGGTCGAAATTCCTCCCCTCTCCTCTCTCCCAAATCATCCTTCTTGCTTTGGTGTTTGTAAGCCATTAGAGGAGTGACATTTGTGACTCTAGAAGCTCCAAGACCTCAAGATCAACAAGGAACTCAAAGGTATGATTCTAGATCTGTTTCAATATTCTTGTTTAACCTAATTAGCAATTAGAAGTCTTGGACTCAAAGCATGTTTATTAGAAAGCCTAGATCCGAGCATTAGGGTTTTGCATGCGCACATAGGAAAGTTCTTATGGCTAAAACCCATCAGTGGTATCAGAGCCTAGCTTGGTTTTCTGTAAATTGTTGCTTGATTAACTGAAACAAACCTGCAAAATTCGAATTTTTGGTTTCTGAGTCATGGACTCGGCGAGTCTCAAAGTGGACTCGGCGAGTAGGCCTGACTCGGCGAGTCCATCTGTGCACTCGGCGAGTCCAGGCGTCAGGAATGGCCAGATTCGGGATTTCTTTGTGTTTATCTTATCTTAACTTACCATAAACTAATTAGATCAACTTCAATTCGTTTTTCTGATAAATATAACTATTATCTTGATCTAATTAAAGGTAATTATCAACTAATTAAATATTTAATTTCCTTATATGATAATTAATTAATTATTTTAATTATTTTGGTAATTATCTTAAAAAGAAATCTTGAATAAATCAAATATAGATAATTAGGATATTAATTGTTAATTGGAATTATTTGTTATTTGATCCTCCATGTTTTAAATGTTTAAAACCTACCCTCATGTTTTGAAATTTACTTTTGTGATTAAAAGCTTTAATTTAGACAACTTAAATTTCAAACCCTAGATTTTAAAAGTTTAAAATACAACCCTATACTAATATGATATTACTAGAATAATATATATATATGTATAACTAAATGCTAGTCTTACCGTTAGTAGGCCTCATTCACGAAGCCAATCTATAAGGTGGGTATAAGGTTGCGGCCTATAAAATGGCGCTTAATGGGTGTACACTCACACCCACCGCTTGCTTGATTGGTGGAGGGTCGTTAGCCGAACGGGTAGGATAGGGCAACCTCATCCTCTCATTAAAAGTATAATAAGAAATACAAGTAACTACACATACTTCAAAATTTCCCAATCCTAGTTACTTTAGGAAAAGTGAATTGATGCAATCCCATGAAATTACACTTTGCACCTTGCTAAGATGTTGGTGGAGCGTGTGTGGTTTACCGGCACACTAATTGGTTCTAAGCGAAGGTGGCAAAGGGTGATTCGTTGTTTATCATAGTTCAATGGAGCGTGTGTGGTTTACCGGCACATTGAATAGGTGATTGTTACAATGAAGGCGCCATGTGAATTTGCATGGTAATTCACACCCGCTTTGTGATCCTCGGCATCCCAGTCACAAACAAGAGGGGCATATCGAGATTTAAACATGCCATTGAATAGTTTCAATGAATCTCATCCGAACCTAGGAATTCTCAAAAACACTTAGGACTAATAGTTTAAGTTTCGTAGTGGAGAATTAGTGAATCGTCATTCACTTACCTTCAATTTATTTGCATATTAGATTACGGCATCCCTTTTCTAGTATGTAAATGTTGTTGTTGGATCCTAGCCCTAATTTTCTTATTGGGTGATAATTAGGGATTCTTATTCTAATCTATCTTTGTCCTTTTCTAATTGTAGATGTCGAACGCAAACAACGCTGCTGCTAGTTCTTTCACGTTGATGAGCCTTTGCCAAAAGGTCACCTTCGATGGAACGAACTTTAGCGAATGGATAAGATACATTCGCACCATTGCTCGCTATGAGGATAAGGAGTATGTCCTCGATGAGAAGCTCGAGAAAATCAACCCCGAAATTGCTACTCCCGCCGAAATCACCGCCTTCGAAACTCATGAGCGAGATGCAACGAAGGTACATTGCATCATGATCGCCACCATGAACTCCGAATTCCAAAAGTCCTACGAGGACATGTACCCGTACGAGATGCATCAAGACTTATTGGAGAGGTACCACCAAAACGCGAGACAAGAGAGGTACGAGATTTTCACTAACATGATTTCCGCGAAGATGGGTCATGGAGAATCTCTTACCGTGCACTTGCAAAAGATGCAAAGGTATGTCGACCGCCTTCGCAAGTTAAATGTTGACTTCGGTGAGGATTTGGCGATCGACATGGTGCTTCACTCTTTGCCTCCGATGTACAATCAATTTAGGATGACCTACCACATGAACAAAGAAGAGGTCACCCTAAGCAAGCTCCAAGGTCTCTTGAGGGTTGCTGAGAGCAACTTTAAAGACAAGTCTGTTGCACCTACTCCCAATCCACCCGCTGCTCCTGTCTTGGCTATTGGACAAGGGAAGGGAAAGAAGAGGAAAGCTTCATCGAAGAACCATCGCAAGGTGAAAGCCCGAGATGGTGCCTCTACTAGTGGGACCAAAGTTGATCCTGCTAAGCCCTGCTCTAACCCGAAGGAGGCAGAGTGCCACCACTGCCACAAGATAGGACATTGGAAGAGAAGCTGCCCGGATTACCTGCAAGCGATCAAAGAAGGAAAGATCAAGCCATCTTTCGCAGGTATATACACAATCAAATCTAACGATTCTAATCATGCTATTTCTTGGGTCCTTGATACCGGTTGTGGTTATCACATTTGTTCTAATGTGCAGGGACTAAGAAGAAGTAGGGATGTGGAGCAAGGAAGGATCAATCTAATCATGGGGAACAGAAGATCGTCGCCTGTGACCAAGATTGGAGTGTATTCCTTAGTGCTTAGGAATAGTTTAGTTTTAGATTTGAACAATTGTTGCTATTCGCCAGAAATGGCAAGAAACATCATTTCATTTCATGGTTTATTTAGACAAGGATTTAGATTTTCTTTTAATAATGAGAATGGTTCTATTTTGGCTTATCTAAATGGTGTCTTTTACTTTGAAGCTATACCATGCAATGGAATATATGAAACTGTTATGATTGTTGATGACTTTGGAAATGATGTTTTGAATATTGATTCTTCCACTAGTATGGATAAAGCTTCCTTGTGGCATTGTCGTCTTGGACATGTCAACAAGAAACGCATAGCCCAACTCCAAAAGGATGGAGTGTTGGAGTCATTCGACCTTAGGGAAGATGACACATGCGAGTCTTGTTTGCTTGGAAAGATGACTAAGTCGCCCTTCACAAGTACTTGTGAAAGGGGCGAGGGTCTATTGGACCTAATACATACCGATGTATGTGGACCATTTAGATCAACCACGAAGGATGGAAACCGCTTCTATGTGACTTTTACCGATGACTATAGTAGATATGGGTATATCTACTTAATCAAGCAAAAGTCAGACACTTTTGAAAAGTTCAAAGAGTTCAAGAATGAAGTGGAGAATCAATTGGGCAGGAAAATCAAGATGCTTCGATCCGATCGAGGAGGAGAGTACCTAAGTCTTGAATTCCACGATTATCTCAAGGAGTGTGGAATAGTTTCGCAATTGACGCCTCCTAGGACACCGCAGTTGAATGGTGTGGCAGAAAGGCGTAATCGAACCTTATTGGATATGGTTCGCTCTATGATGAGTCGTGCTTCGCTACCAATCTCTTTTTGGGGGTATGCCTTAGAGACTGCCGCCCATATCCTTAACCGAGTCCCTACTAAGAAGGTTGCCAAAACACCTCACGAGATGTGGACAGGGAAAGCTCCCTCGTTGGCACATATCAAGGTTTGGGGTTGCGAGGCTTTCGTAAGACGAGATACTCACGACAAGCTTGAACCTCGAAGTGAGCGATGTATTTTCATCGGCTACCCACAGACATCCTTTGGATATCTCTTCTATAGACCGAAGGACAATGTTGTCTTCGTTGCGAGGAGAGGAGTTTTCCGAGAGCGAGAACTCATAAGCCAAGGAGACAGTGGGAGGCAAATCGAACTTGAAGAGATTCAAGAGTCGATGGATGAAGGAACCTCTACCGCTGGCACTCAACCCGAGGAGGAAACTCCGGTTGAACCAATTGACGAATCCTTACCTCTTAGACGTTCCGATAGAGTTAGAGTTCATCCCCAGTTCTATGGCTTTCATATTACTACCGAAGGGGACACGTATATTAGTGATGGTACACTAGTAAATCTTGATGAACCTAATAGCTACAAGGAAGCCATGGCAGGCCCGGAGTCTGTAAAGTGGAAAGAGGCAATGGATAGCGAGATCCAATCCATGTATGACAACCAAGTTTGGAATTTGGTTGATTACGTGCCCGGACGTAAGACCGTTGGGTGCAAATGGATCTTCAAGAAGAAGACCGACGTGGATGGGAACGTACACACATATAAAGCGCGATTGGTCGCGAAGGGCTTTACTCAAACTCCCGGAGTTGACTATGATGAGACCTTCTCACCAGTTGCGAAGATTAAATCTATTAGAGTGATGTTAGCAATTGCCGCATTTCATGATTATGAGATTTGGCAAATGGATGTCAAGACCGCTTTCCTTAACGGAAAGTTGGCTGAGGATGTTTACATGGCTCAGCCAGAGGGGTTTGTGGATCCGAAGCATCCGGATAGAGTGTGTAAGCTTGAGAAGTCCATTTATGGACTTAAGCAAGCATCTCGCAGATGGAATCTTTGTTTCGATGAGAAAGTCAAAGAGTTTGGATTTGTACGAAGCGAAGACGAATCTTGTGTATATGTCAAAGCCAGTGGGAGTATAGTAAGTTTCCTCGTTCTATATGTCGATGACATATTACTCATAGGAAACGACATCCCGACTCTGCAGGAAGTTAAGTCCTGGCTCGGGAAGTGCTTCGCTATGAAGGACCTCGGAGAAGCTTCTTACATTTTGGGAATAAGGATAATAAGAGAAAGAAGTAAGAGACTAATTGGACTTAGTCAGAATACTTACTTAGAGAAGGTACTAAAACGTTTTAGTATGGAAAACTCGAAGAAGGGAGAACTACCGATACAAAGTAATGCCAAATTGAGTAAGACTCAAAGTCCGAGTACCGAAGCTGAGATAGCAGAAATGAGCCGAGTACCATACGCTTCCGCAGTTGGCTCAATCATGTACGCTATGACTTGTACTCGCCCTGATGTAGCCTTCGCTTTAAGCATGGTTAGCAGATATCAAGGGAATCCTGGCAAAGCCCATTGGATAGCGGTGAAGAATATCCTTAAGTACCTTCGGAGGACGAAGGAATGGTTCTTAGTCCTCGGAGGGAGTGATGACTTGAAGGTGCGAGGGTATAGTGACGCCAGTTTTCAAACCGACAGGGACAACTACCGTTCGCAGTCGGGCTGGGTCTTTACCCTAAATGGAGGAGCAGTGACATGGAAAAGTTCCAAGCAGGAAACCGTAGCTGATTCAACGTGCGAATCAGAGTACATTGCAGCGAGCGAAGCGTCGAAGGAGGCAATATGGCTAAAGAACTTCATCGGTGATCTTGGAGTCGTACCTGCCATAAAGGAGCCAATGGAGATTTTCTGTGATAACGAAGGTGCGGTTGCCTTAACCAAGGAACCGAGGGATCATGGTAGATCAAGACATATCGACAGAAAGTATCACTTCATTAGACATCGTGTAGAAGAAGGACAACTCGTAGTTAAGAGGATATCATCAGAAGATAACCCAGCAGATCCGCTTACGAAGGGACTGAGTAGGGTTAAGCACTTGCAGCATGCTAGGAGTATTGGGCTGAAGGATGATATTAGCATAGATTAGATAGTATTAGAAACGTGTAATAGATAAATGTAATTGACATTTGATGATTAAATAAAGGAGTTTTATTTATGAGTAATGTTACTATCTTATGTTAATTGTTTAGCTATTGTTTCACTTTGCATGTTTTGACTTCCAGAATAATTGAGGTTATTAGGAATAATCGAATTATTCAAATGGTCCACAATCGTTCATATGTTGGAAGTAGATATGAAAGAAGATTGTCATGAATTGGTGTGTAGAGTGTCTAAATGGTGTTAGACATAGCAAAGGATTGCTGCAACGTTCATGAGTGCTTATGAACTAGTTTTGAGCATTGGAATAAACCCGCGCTTGCTGGAATCACCTTATGGAATAAGATATAAAAGGTGATCGCAAGACGATAATATCATATAGTCTTAAAACCTAGATATATGGTTTATTATTTGTTAATTGATTGTACATTGATAATACGAAAACGCATCAGTAACTTGGTGTTATAAAACGTATTGTTGTGTATAGTTGGTAAATGAATAAGTAAATGCATATAAGTCGAAGTTTATCTGTAACTTTTATCTAAGAAGGTAAAAGCGATATCTCGGCCGCTCGATGATTTGATTTGACTTATGTGCCGGGCCCGGTCAGAACTGAATTGATGTGTTCGATTAAGTTCTATGTCAAATAAATCAGAGATCGAGAAACCTAAATGCTTGACTAACCATTCCATAGGATTGTCAGCATGATATCTAACAGAGGACTGTACGTTCCCTTATCTAAAGGACAAGATTGATTAGATCAGAGTTGACAGCGTCTTTGAGAGCTACGATTGCAAACCGAATTGTACTTAGTTACTAGACTTATCCAAGTGGGAGACTGTTGGAATAGTGTCTAAGGCTGTAACTATATCCGGTTGTGCATGGTCCTTTTGGGTTGCCTTCACCATAGCAACTTGATAGGATGATTTATTAAGAGAGAATAAATATTATTAATATATTATGGGAATAATATAATGAATAATATATATGTTATTTGATTAATATAAGTCATAAAATTAATTAGAATTAATTTGGTGACTTAAAGAGATTAATTAAATAAAGGGGTATAAACTGTCAATTGTTTGATAGTTAAGCTTTAAACTGTAAATCCATTTGGATATACTATGGACGAATTCTAAGAGGATTAGGAAAGCTAAAAATCGTCCATATGCTTATCTAGGAATGGATTTGGATAGCCTTAAGAGAAGATTATCTGATAGGGACTTATCTGTAATCATTAAGGAATCTACAAGTATAAATAGACCCCATGGCATAGGGAATTCGACACTTGACCTTAAGAAAGGAACCTCTGGTCGAAATTCCTCCCCTCTCCTCTCTCCCAAATCATCCTTCTTGCTTTGGTGTTTGTAAGCCATTAGAGGAGTGACATTTGTGACTCTAGAAGCTCCAAGACCTCAAGATCAACAAGGAACTCAAAGGTATGATTCTAGATCTGTTTCAATATTCTTGTTTAACCTAATTAGCAATTAGAAGTCTTGGACTCAAAGCATGTTTATTAGAAAGCCTAGATCCGAGCATTAGGGTTTTGCATGCGCACATAGGAAAGTTCTTATGGCTAAAACCCATCAGTTGTATCTGTGAAAATAGGAGTGGGAATAGGAATTGTAGTGAAGGGTTGAGAGGTGGTAATTGAAGAGATAGGAGGGATAGAGACAGGGATTGTAACAGGTGGAGGTGAAGGAGGAGAAGAGCGAACCGGAATTTCTGGAGTAGGGGAGCGAAGCGGAGTGTCACCTCGGCCCGAAGCCTATTCATTAGAGCTTTCGCTCTCAAATTCTGAACGAGGAGCGTTCTTCTGCTTTGGAGGGACACATTCTGAATCCGAATCACGGGAGGATTGAAGAATAAACCTCCTAGCGGGCTTCTTCTGCTTTTTCGATTGAGCCTAAGAAGTAGCAGCTTTATCATATTTTCGCTTCTTGGGGGTTTTCCCCTTGGTGGGTTCAATGACCAGTCCCTCTTTCTGTGTTTCAGACTTTTTACCCCTCTTGGCTGGCTTTTCAACCTCTTCAATGGAACGAAGCATAGCCGGTGTAAGCTCTCATGGGCCAACAGATGGACGCTTCCTGTACTGTTGAAGAACGTTACTCGACGCTGAAATTCGACCGAGCATGGCTTCAGGAATGGATCCAATGAACGAAAACTTGGTTGGGTCAGCGACGATGATCTTCGTCGTATGAAAGGTAGCAATGGAGGAGAGCAAGGAGTCCGCCATTATTGGAACACGAAGACGATCCATTGCCCAGTTGTTGATTAGAGACCAGAAACGCCCACATGAGATCTCAGAATTCCTGGATGAAGAAACCAAGCTTTGA